>NW_022261983.1:937225-1009725 GCF_002021735.2 Oncorhynchus kisutch | reverse complement strand
TGGAATGCATTTCAATTAACAGGTTTACCTTAATAAAAGTTAATTTGTAAAATTTCCTTAATGCATTTGAGACAATCAGTTGTGTTGTGACAAAGTAAGGGTGGTATACAGAAGATAGCCTTATTTGGTAAAAGACCAAGTCCATATTGTGGCAAGAAGAGCTCAAATATGCAAAGAGAAATGACAGTCCATCATAACTTTAAGATGGACCTTCAATCCAGAAAATTTCAAGAACTTTGTTCAAGTGCAATCGCAAAAACCATCAAGCTCTATGATGAAACTGGCTCTCATGAGGACCGCTACAGGAAAGGAAGACCCAGAGTTACCACTGTTGCAGAAGATAAGTTAATTAGAGTTAACTAATGAACAACACTCCTTCCGTGGCCTCCAACTGCTCTTAAACGCTAGTAAAACCAAATGCATGCTTTTCAACCGTTCGCTGCCCGCACCCGCCTGCCCGACTAGCATCACCACCCTGGATGATTCCGACCTAGAATATGTGGACAACTATAAATACCTAAGTGTCTGGCTAGACTGTAAACTCTCCTTCCAGACTCATATTAAACATCTCCAATCCAAAATTAAATCTAGGATCGGCTTTCTATTTCGCAACAAAGCCTCCTTCACTCATGCCGCCAAACTTACCCTAGTAGAACTGACTATCCTACCGATCCTTGACTTCGGCAATGTAATCTACAAAATAGCTTCCAATACTCTACTCAGCAAACTGGATGCAGTCTATCACAGTGCCATCCGTTTTGTTACCAAATCACCTTATACCACCCACCACTGCGACCTGTATGCTCTAGTCGGCTGGCCCTCGCTACATATTCGTCGCCAGACCCACTGGCTCCAGGTCATCTATAAGTCTATGCTAGGTAAAGCTCTGCCTTATCTCAGTTCACTGGTCACGATAACAACACCCACCCGTAGCATACGTTCCAGCAGGTATACCTCACAGATCATCCCCAAAGCCAACACCTCATTTGGCCGCCTTTCCTTCCAGTTCTCTGCTGCCAGTGACTGGAACGAATTGCAAAAATCGCTGAAGTTGGAGACTTATTTCCCTCACCAACTTTAAACATCCACTCTCTGAGCAGCTAACCGATCACTGCAGCTGTACATAGTCCATCTGTAAATAGTCCACCCTATCTACCTACCTCATCCCCATACTGTTTTTAAAAAATGTACTTTTCTGCCCTTTTGCACACCAGTGTCTCTACTTGCACATCATCATCTGCTCATTTATCACTCCAGTGTTAATCTGCTAAATTGTCATTATTCACTCCTATGGCCTATTTATTGCCTACCTCCTCATGCCTTTTGCACACACTGTATATGGACTTTCCTTTCTCTACTGTGCCATTGACATGTTTGTGTTATTGGCTTGTTTGTTTACTCCATGTGTAACTCTGTGTTGTTGTCTGTGTCACACTGCTTTGCTTTATCTTGGCCAGGTCGCAGTTGTAAATGAGAACTTGTTCTCAACTGGCCAACCTGGTTAAATAAAGGTGAAATAAAAAAGAAATAAAAAATAAAAACTGCACCTCAGATTACAGTTCAAGTAACAGACATCTCAACATCAACTGTTCTCAGGAGACTGCGTGAATCAGTCCTTCATGGTCGAATTGCTGCAAAGATTCCACTAGATTCCACCAAATCTCAAATTTGAGATTTTTGGTTCCAACCGCCGTGTCTTTGTGAGATGCAGAGTAGGTGAACAGATGATCTCCACATGTGTGGTTCCCACGTGAAGCATGGAGGAAGATGTGTGGTGGTGCTTTGCTGGTGATACTGATCAGTGATTATTTAGAATTCAAGGCACAGCATGGCTACAACAGCATTCTGCAGTGATACGCCATCCCATCTGGTTTGTGCTTAGTAGGAGTATCATTTGTTTTTCAACAGTACAATGACCCAAAACACACCTCCAGGCTGTGTAAGGGCTATTTGACCAAGGAGAGTGATGGAGTGCTACATCAGATAACCTGGCCTCCACAGTCACCCGACCTCAATCCGATTGAGATGGTTTGGGATGAATTGGACCGCAGAGTGAAGGAAAAGCAGCCAACAAGTGCTCAGCATATGTGGGAACTCCTTCAAGACTGTTGGAAAAACATTCCTCATGTAGCTGGTTGAGAGAATGCCAATAGTGTGCAAAGCTGTCATCAAGGCAAATGGTGGCTACTTTGAAGAATCTCAAATCTAAAATATATTTAGATTTGTTTGACAATTTTTTGGTTACTACATGATTCCATATGTGTTATTTCATTCATTCATTCATTTCATTGATGTCTTCACTATTATTCTACAATGTAGAAAATAGTAAAAAAATAAAGAAAAACCCTTGAATGAGTAGGTGTGTAGTAACTTTTGACTGGTACTGTATATATTTTCATATGAACATACAAAATGCTGCAATAACAGACAATCCCTGCGATGCACTGCTGTAGTATGCCACAGTATTATGAGATGTGTATTTCATTGGGTAATATACTGTCATTCACATAGACTGCACATGAGCAGATAATAGACAGGTGTGGTCTTACAGTACATTAAAGACTGCATGTCTTCAAGTAGGCCCACGTTGGATAAACTGTACATCGATAGTGTTTTCAGTTGTCTGTACAAAGCCAACCTGGGGAGGTACTCCCTGAACTTGTGCAATAATGCATTTTAAAAATGGTTTTAAAACGTTACCTGTTTCATGCCAATCGAACACGACCCTGAGGTCACCGTAAGGTTTAGCGTCAACTAAGGTTCAGAGAGAACTATTTGAAACTCTCTCCTGTTGTCAAAGTCAGTTTCCAAAGCATCTGTACACAAAGACTATATCTGCTTTGAAAAGTGCTGTTCCAGGAACTGAGCACCTCTAGAGGGTCTAAGAATCCATAATTCACCAGCTGGGTTGGTAACGATGAGGGGTTAGAACAGGAAGTAGTCCAACGCCACCTGTCACACAGTTAACCAATCACCAGCTTCTCTGGCTTGTTACCCGTGGCACAAAAAACAGAAGTCACCAGTGTGTTTTGACCTAATCAAAGATAAAAGAAGGACTGAGCTGGTGAGCCATCTGTTTTGGATGTTCTCTCTCTCTGTCTCTCTGTCTCTCTGTCTCTCTCTCTCTCTCTCTCTCTCTCTCTCCCTCTCTCTCTCTCTCTCTCTCTCTCCTCTCTCTCTCTCTCTCTCTCTCTCTCTCTCTCCTCTCTCTCTCTCTCCTCTCTCTCTCTCTCTCTCTCTCTCTCTCTCTCCTCTCTCTCTCTCCTCTCTCTCTCTCTCTCTCCTCTCTCTCTCTCTCTCTCTCTCTCCTCTCTCTCTCTCTCTCCTCTCTCTCTCTCCTCTCTCTCTCTCTCTCTCTCTCTCTCTCTCTCTCTCTCTCTCTCTCTCTCTCTCTCTCTCTCTCTCTCTCTCTCTCTCTCTCTCCTCCCCGTCTCCCTCCCCATGGAGCTTTTAAGGGATTTGGAGAGATATTTGTACAATGCGTTCATATGTACTGTAGAGAAAGCACAACACTCGGCACAAGCTTTACCCGGAAATCTAAACCTAAAGATGAACACAGGGGGAACGTTCTCCCTGATTGGTTGAAGTGGGTCTGACAGTAAAATGTTACAAACAGGCCAGTTCAGACGGGAAGACTTATGTTAGGCAGTAGAACATGAGACTTGCACTCGCTCCCTGATATCTGCTGCCGTTTGCGACTGGGGAGCCTTTAGCAGGATGTCTTTACCAGATGGCTCCTGCTGTTTTCTATCATCAATCCCTCTATCTTCTCCTTTCACTGGTTTACCTCAGTAGCTTCCCTCTAGGGTGAATAGGTTGAATGACGAGCAGAGGGATGTGTGTGTGTTGTAGGTGGTGCACGTTCACTTGCTTGTGTGTCTGTGCACGCGTGCATGAGCATTTGTGTGCTGGCATACATGTGTGTGTGTGTTAGCCTGTTGGTCAGAAGGCTATTAGCCTCCATAAAGAGCCGTGCTTGTGTCCTGATCCTGAGGCCCAGGGAGGTGAGTTGTGGCTATTTGTCACATTAGAGTGGGGGAGACATGACTCCTGTCCCAGTATAGACTCCCAGCTGTGTCCTGTGACAGGAGCTGTCTGAGGGCCTCAGAGGGCATGACAGGCCTGGATGGCTGCTGCTGTCACTGACATGCACATACAGGTGTGCACACAAAAAAAAATACAGATATTCGCACACGCACACAGGACAGCCTGCAGGCAGTCATTAGGAGGTTGCCCTTTTCTCTCACTACTAAGGGAGGGTGCTCCTCTCTCTCTCTCTCTTTCTCTCTTTCACACACACACACTCTCTCTCTCTCTCTCTCTCTCTCTCTCTCTCTCTCTCTCTCTCTCTCTCACACACACACTCTCTTATACTTCTCTACTTATCTCTGTCTCACCCTCTCTCCCTTCACTCTTTCTCAGCCATACAGTAGATATGGAATGGAATTTATAGGTTTAGTTTTGAATAATGTCCTGAATGTTTGAAACATTACAGTCAAGTTTGCTCTCTTGACTTATTGCAGTAGTTAGGCAACACTTGATTACAGCGTTATGAGTACTGGCATTACTAGTTGTTTTTGCTCCTTCCTATAGCACCATGAAAAAACACACAGGCTGAGTCTCAAATGGCTCCCTATTTCCTATGTAGTGCACTGCTTTTGACCAGGACCCATGGGGCTTTTGTCAAACGTAGTGCACCCTGTAGAACAGGGGTGCCGTTAGGGACACACGACAGTTAGTACACAACAGAGGGGAAATTTTACAATGTAGAAACCTAAACCACAGAGTGTTTTTCCAGTCTTAAATTAAACTGACAAACAAACTTGAATTATCCTGAAAGTGTTAGCCTCTCACCACTAATACAGATGGGAGAGTGTTGCTAGTTAGAGCTTGCACATAGGACTGTTTCTGGTTGATCAGGATAGCCAGAGGGAAGCTCTTGGGTTGAAAGCTATGTGGTTCAGGCCTTAGGCAGTAGGGTGCTTACAAGAAAAACATCATCAAGGAGCTCTGTGTGACATTCAAGGTCAAATATGAGATACTGCACCAACAGAGTTAGGAGTAAAAGTTGATAGTAAAACAAGCTATTTTACCTGTTATTATTCTGTCTATCAGCTAATTGCACGAACACATCAGACACGCACGCACGCCCACACACGCCCACACACACACACACACACACACACACACACACACACACACACACACACACACACACACACACACACACACACACACACACACACACACACACACACACACACACACACACACAATGTATTGTACAACTAACCTTGTGGACACTCAACTCAGTCCCATTCAAAATCCTATTTTCCCTAACCCCCAACACAACAGTCCCACTCAAAATCCTATTTACCCTAACCTGAACCCTAACCTTGACCCTAACCTAAACCTGAAAACCTAACCTTAACCCTAACCCTAAACCTAACCCTAAACCTAATTCTAACCCTAACACTAAGTCTAGCCTTAACCCTAAACCCTCTATAAACGTCTGACCTTGTGGGGATCAACAAAATGTTCCCAGTTGGTCAAAATGTTGTTTGCTTACTATTCTTGTGGGTACTTCTGGTGTGTGTGTGTGTGTGTGTGTGTGTGTGTGTGTGTGTGTGTGTGTGTGTGTGTGTGTGTGTGTGTGTGTGTGTGTGTGTGTGTGTGTGTGTGTGTGTGTGTGTGTGTGTGTGTGTGAGAGAGAGAGAAAGAGGGAGAGAGGTTACCCTCTCCCCTCAGCTCTGAGCTCATGTTTTATTTTGAACCCCCCACAACCTGCCCACCAACTGTACCCCTCTATGTCAGCTTCAGTGGTGGGGGTTAGTGAACTCAAATTGAAGATAACGACGATACAATGCTAATTTAAAGCTGAAAGCATTTCAAGTGGATAGGTACTCTAGGTCTTGCAAATTCTTGTTCAACCCGACAACACCAACACCAGCAAATATATTGATTGTATAATCACTAACCATGTATTCAAAGATACAAATTCAATTATCTGTGTAACCGCACAGAGTTCGTGCATTTAGACCTAAGCAGAGATGATCTACATCCTTCTTCTGAGGTGGTTGCGGAATATGTAAATGAGGTGGAAAGAGGACCAGCTGCTCTGCAGGGTTGTATTCCTATACAAATCACTTGAATTCTGCATAGAATTAATGGACACATTAACCAGACACAGTCTGGCTGGCAGTAACCAACCATCTGATCCTCACACTTTGAGGTGACCAGACACACACACATAGAAGCAGCCATGCACACGCGTGATCACACGTGGTCACAAATACACACACACACACACACACACACACGCACACACACACACACACACACACACACACACACACACACACACACACACACACACACACACACACACACACGCATTCACACATGTTCATCACACAACCATTGTGTTGACACTGATAGGCAATCAGTTTGTGGGTAGTAAATAGCCTGCTGTAAAAAGCCCTTCAAAGACAGCCTGAATGCATTCCCTCTCTCTCCCCACTGTGCTCAACATACAAAGCAAACATAGGTTGCATTCTCTCCCCGTGTGTGACAACATAACACCGCCATACAACAAACATGCTGATTGCGTGTCTCATGTAAAATACATAAATCTGATTTCCAATTATAGCAACGAGTGGCATCAGTGCTCCGGGTCAGGGCCACTTCATTAACACGCAGAATATAACCACAGGGGTCGTCACCTCTGCGTATACACTGAGTGTACAAAACATTAAGAACACCTGCTCTTTCCTTGACATAGACTGACCTGGTGAAGCAAATAAAATCAAATGTTATTGGTCAAGTACACGTGTTCAGCAGATGTTATTGGTGACATACATGTGTTCAGCAGATGTTATTGGTCACATACACGTGTTCAGCAGATGTTATTGGTCACATACACGTGTTCAGCAGATGTTACTGGTCACATACACGTGTTCAGCAGATGTTATTGGTGACATACACGTGTTCAGCAGATGTTATTGGTCACATACACGTGTTCAGCAGATGTTATTGGTCACATACACGTGTTCAGCAGATGTTATTGGTCACATACACATGTTCAGCAGATGATAGTGGGGTGAACAGGCAGTGGCTCGGGTGGTTGATGTCCTTGATGATCTTTTTGGCCTTCCTGTGACGTCGGGTGCTGTAGGTGTCCAGGAGGGCGGGATGTTTGCCCCCGGTAATGCGTTGAGCAGTCCGCACCACCCTCTGGAGAGCTTTGCGGTTGTGTGCGGTGCAGTTGCCGTACCAGGCAGTGATACAGCCTGACAGGATGCTCACAATTGTGCATCTGTAAAAGTTTGTGAGGGTTTTAGGTTTTAAGCCAAATTTCTTTAGCCTCCTGATCCAGGTGAAAGCTATGATAACTTATTGATGTCACTTGTAAAATCCACTTCAATCAGTGTAGATGAAAGGAGGAGGCAGGTTTAAGAAGGATTTTTTATCCTTGAGCCAATTTAGACATGGATTGTGTATGTGTGCCATTCAGAGGGTGAACAGGCAAGACAAAAGATTTAAGTGCCTTTGAACAGGTTATGCTAGTAGGTGCCAGGCGTATCGGTTTGTGTCAAGAATTGCAACGCTACTGGGTTTTTCACACTCAACAGTTTCCTGTGTGTATCAAGAATGATCCACCACCCAAAGGACATCCAGCCAACTTGACACAACTGTGGGATGCATTGGAGTCAACATGTTCTGAGGGCAACAGGGGGGTGCAACTCAACATTAGGAAGGTGTTCCTAATATTTTGTACACTCAGTGTATGATTATCAGAACCACCAACCACTTTCCTAGATTGAATTATGAAAGTGATTGTTTGCCGTCAAGCTATAGCCCAATCAATAGGCTGTTGGTTTCTGATTGGCTCCTGCAGTATGTTTCTTTGTATGTATGTATTGCGGCGAGAGGAGTGTGGTAATAATATTGACTGACTAGGATTCAACTCCATCTCATTGGGTGTGGGGAGCAAGACGTTGTTGAAATACAAATGAGAGAGTATAACCTTTAAACGGGACCTTTAAATGAACCCGGGCTGCCAAACAAGTGTTTTTCTTTCAGAAAGAAACAGAGAGAGAGAAAGGGAGAAAATAACCTCCATCTGTTAATGATTGCTGATGTGCGGTTATCAGAATGGTCAGCATCACATTTTGTTCAGCTCGGCCTTTTCCCTGTAAAGCTAATAAAATATACTATTCCCCGGTCCGCTCATCTGCTTTCCTGGTCCTCACTGCTTCGGCCAGAGTGACCGTGTTTATTTTTCCTTTTCCTCCCCCTGTTTTTTTCCATCCCTTGCTATCTCTTCTCGGCCTGAGAACGAGAGCAGGAGGAGGGGAGGGCACCCGTCCTGCGATGCCAGGTGGGAGAGGGATGGAGTGGAGCAGGGGTGGAGGGAGAGGAGGGTTGCCACTGGCTGGTCCTCCAGTCAGCCCATGGGAGAGAGTGGAGATTGGGCTGGCCTGTGATAAGATAGCACTGACCTTTAGAGAACTGCCATGCAGGAAAATAAGGTTGAATTTTCCAGGTCTCTGACCTTCGTCTGGTGACAAAGGACACCAGACTGAATTCTGTGATTCACAGGGTAATGATATTGATGATGAAATTCTTGTGTTGTTTTATTAGTTTTAGACAGGTTCTCAACTAACTTTGTTGATGGTTTATTTGATATGATTTAGCCTTTGGAATACTGATGACATCTCAAATGTTGATTATTGTTCATTGTCCATGTTAACTAAATGAAAGATGAATTAGTAGAGGAACCTTTCATGAGACCTTCTCTCTGCTCCTTCGTTAACTCTCTGTTGTTATGACCAAATGCCCTTTGTTTGGGAACAGCTGTTATCGCAGTAAGGACATCAAATAGCCACGCTGATAGTTCCTACTATCGTCTACCCTTTACACACATCCCAGGCAAAGCCCATAGACTGAATACTATTCAAAGTAATGCAACTCACTGTCAGTATTAGTCCCTTTCGTCACAGGGGCTGGTTTGTTCTACTTTACTAATGTCTAAAGTTTACACTCCATCACCACCCTCTTTGGCCAAACAAAGTGAATGGTAGGTGAAAGGTCATGTACGTGGTGAGTTAGTTTATGATGTGCAACACACTGTAGCATGGGAATCAAAGGTGGATTTCTGGCTGGGTCAGTGGGTGGGATCTGAGCGTGTGCAGAGGCCACCAATCGTGTGTGACCTGCTGATAGGGCCCCTCCTCTTTTTGTACTTTCCAACATTTTTGGCAGGACATCCCTTCCTCTCTCTCCCCATCTCTCCTTCTCTTCCCCCCCTCTCCCTCTCCCCCTCTCTCTCCCTCTCCCTCCCTCTTTCATTCTTTCTTTCTTTCTTTCTTTCTTTCTTTCTTTCTTTCTTTCTATTTCTCTCTCTCTCCCCATCTCTCCTTCTCTTCCCCCTCTCTCTCCCTCTCTCTCTCCCTCTCCCTCCCTCTTTCATTCTTTCTTTCTTTCTATTTCTCTCTCTCTCTTTCACTCTCTCTCTTTCACTCTCTCTCTCTCTGTTGGCCCAGGAGGAGAACTGTGTTGTGAACCAGGCCAAGTGATGCAGTGCCCTTTGGAGCTCAGCCCATCTGCTGCCTGGGAGATACAATATGCATCAGCAGGGAACAACTTACACTACATCTACCCATTTAGCAGACCACGAGTGCAGAACTCAGCAGAAACAATGATAAAAAATACACCAGTTGATAAGCGCTAATTATTAACCAGTTAGGAGGTATTCTAAAGGAAATAGCCACTAGACATCTAACAGTAAAAAGTGCATTGACGTCAAAGCATGACTTGCTTCAAAGTTACTGTGCGTGCAAATCATGCATATATTTGAAGGTAGGATTTGTTCCACATCTGTATTAGCATACCATTTGAATAGTGTGCATATGCGGCTTCCATGAGGGCTAATCAACACCCTTCTATCTACAGTACATATTTCTATCTTCCTCTCTTCCCCACGTAGAGTTCCATGTCCCTTCTGACAATATGTACACCAAAAAGCCTCCTCTCTTTAACCCCACAGATCCTGCTTTCATTACTGTTTGATTTCCTGATTCGTTGAGGTTTTACAACTCAGGCAAATACGGGCCCACCTTGTGCTGAGAGCTACTGGGCTTTGCAACTAGTCACAATCAAACACTGTAAGGACAGAGTGTGCATGCATGCATGATTAGCTCTGAATGTGTCCACATGTTGTCTATATTAATCTATCCATTTCTCCAGATAGGAACGCACAATATGGAATTTGATGTTCACACTGATCCTTCATTATGATCGATAGTATCAAGGTTTCCCAAATGGTTGGTTTGGGACCAGTAGCATCTCAAAACTGGATTGTGGCTAGAAACACTCGTTTTGTTTGTAGTGTGGCTCACCAGAATATTTACGTATTTCAATGGGTTCCAGAGTGCATAACACTTAAAAAAACACTGTCAGATAAATTACTGGAATTACAAACCATGATTTATGAAAATTAACATGTTGTTGGCTACTCAGTCATATTTCTGGATACTGGGAAATTCTACCATTTGCCTGTTATGAAAAAGTGTCCTTCACTCATCCTGAGATTTTTGAGTATTTGGTAAGACTTGTTCCCATCCTCCTACACGCCATACCAGAAATAGAGGAGATCAGGAGAAAATCAAGCTAACATTTGCGACCGTCTGACATTTGTGACCGTCTGCGATTGATTTGAGCTCTTGCAACCAATCATACTCACACCAACCAATCATACTGACACCAACCAGTCATACTCACACCAACCAATCATACTCACACCAATCAGTCTTACTCACACCAATTTTTTATTTTACTAGGCAAGTCAGTTAAAAATAAATTCTTATTTTCAATGACAGCCTAGGAACAGTGGCTTAACTGCCTGTTCAGGGGGAGAACGACAGATTTGCACCTTGTCATCTCCGGGATTCAAACTTGCAACCTTTCAGTTACTAGTCCAACGCTCTAACCACCAGACTACCCTGCCTCCCCAATCAGTCATACTCACACCAATCAGTCTTACTCACACCAATCAGTCATACTCACACCAACCAATCATACTCACACCAATCAGTCTCACTCACACCAACCAATCATACTCACACCAACCAATCATACTCATACCAATCAGTCTTACTCACACCAATCAGTCATACTCACACCAACCAATCATACTCACACCAATCAGTGATACTCACACCAATCAGTCTTACTCACACCAATCAGTCTAACTCACACCAATCAGTCTAACTCACACCAATCAGTCTTACTCACACCAATCAGTCATACTCACACCAATCAGTCTTACCCACACCAATCAGTCTTACTCACACCAATCAGTCATACTCACACCAACCAATCATACTCACACCAATCAGTCATACTCACACCAACCAATCATACTCACACCAATCAGTCTTACTCACACCAATCAGTCTTACTCACACCAATCAGTCTTACTCACACCAACCAATCATACTCACACCAATCAGTCATAATCACACCAACCAATCATACTCACACCAATCAGTCATACTCACACCAATCAGTCATACTCACACCAATCAGTCATACTCACACCAATCAGGCATACTCACACCAACCAATCATACTCACACCAACCAATCATACTCACACCAATCAGTCTTACTCACACCAATCAGTCATACTCACACCAATCAGTCATACGGACACCAATCAGTCATACTCACACCAATCAGTCATACTCACACCAATCAGTCTTACTCACACCAATCAGTCTTACTCACACCAACCAATCATACTCACACCAACCAATCATACTCACACCAACCAATCATACTCACACCAATCAGTCTTACTCACACCAATCAGTCATACTCACACCAATCAGTCATACGGACACCAATCAGTCATACTCACACCAATCAGTGATACTCACACCAACCAATCATACTCACACCAATCAGTCTTACTCACACCAATCAGTCTTACTCACACCAATCAGTCTTACTCACACCAATCAGTCATACGTCCAGGTGTAACATTGTTTATTCTCATGAACCGAATCATGTTTAAATTCATAGTGCTAACAAACCTCCGCCTTCTCATCAGAAAGGTGAGATTTTCCGATAAAGCAACCCAACAGGTATAAAAAACATTCAGTTTTTACAGGTTATCTGCTGCGAACAACTGGACATTGTGTTCCTGTCCCTTTAAAGCTTTACTGTTGATAAAACTGGAAAATGAATATGATCCGCCCTGCATGCATTTATGATGTAACATGATTATCGTCAGTATGAATCAACAGCAGCCTGTTTTAGGTGCCACTGGGGCATTACGACTGGATGTTAAAAATATGGAACGGGGAAAGGATTTGCCTTTGACAAAACAACAACGTTAACTGATGATGGATGGAGCAGGCACGCTAAGTCCACTGATCCCATATTTCCTATCTCTGACTAGGAGTGTGTGTGTGTGCGTGCGTGCGTGTCTGTGTCTGTGTGTGTCTGTGTGTGTGTGTGTGTGTGTGTGCGTGTGTGTGTGCGTGTGCGTGTGTGTGTTTTGTGTCTGTGTGTGTGTGTGTGTGTGTCTGTCTGTGTGTCTGTCTGTGTGTGTGTGTGTGTGTGTGTGTGTGTGTGTGTGTGTGTATGTGTGTGTGTCTGTGTGTGTGTGTGTGTGTGTGTGCGTGCGTGCGTGTCTGTGTGTGTGTGTGTGTGTGTGTGCGTGCGTGCGTGTCTGTGTGTGTGTGTGTGTGTGTGTGTGTGTGTGTGTGTGTGTGTGTGTGTGTGTGTGTGTGTGTGTGTGTGTGCGTGCGTGTCTGAGATGAGGTTTTGTTGACATGAGAGAAATAGAATGTGAAAGAGAGAGAGTTAGGAGAGTGCAAGTGACTGGAAGCAAGAGAGAGCGGTCATGGTTGATTATATGCAACTCAACTCAAGTCACTGTGTTCTCTCCTCTTAATGTCAAGTGCCAATTGTGACGTGTGTCACTGCCTAGACCCCCTGCCTACTCTAACAGCACAGTATGTGTCACTGTGTCTGCCCTCAGGGTCACAGCCACCGGAACCAGAGAACAGGGATAGCAATTTAGTCCGTTTGTCAGTCACAAGTTGTAAGTCGGTTGAAGTTGTTTCCAACCACCGATCTGGAATCAGAATGGCTTACGAACAAATCCTAAACTTAACCATTAGAGGGATTACATAACATCTGACCCTAGATCAGTGCTTGGGGAAGACATTTCTACCTACTTACCTACTCACTCACTCAAACTGCTCTCCTCAGCAGAGACACAAGAGTTCCAAAGGGAGGGGCCACCAAGGCTGTACAGACCAATCAGATCAAGGGGTGGAGGAGTTTTTTTTACCCAGAGACAGGCATAGATGGTCTCCTATTGCTCAATAGTGCTCAGGTGGGTAGTTGGAGCAGCCTTGGGCTTGCGTGGCTGTCAGCCTGTGTAGTATTCAGTCTGGCCCTATCTTGATGAGTGACTCATCGCTGCATGCTGAATGTTATGGCTTGGTAACCAGACCACTTGTTCTCCTTTTCAAATGCTTTGCTTTCCCTTGAAACTCATAAAGGCATTGAGAATGCCTTGGATATAAGTTTGCAGCACAGCTGTGAATATCGAAAGGAATTCTGAAGTATTATTTAATGGAATGTTATGCAGAGTGGCAGAGTTACAAACAAGCAATGGGTGTTTTGTGGAAATGGTGTTGACACTACAAAGCGTCGGAGAGACAATGAAAGTTCATATTTCTGCAAGTCCAGTACACGGGGGACAGACATCTGAAAACGTCAGACGGGAGGGATGGAGACAGTGAGTGAGAGAGGGGATGGAGACAGTGAGTGAGAGAGGGGATGGAGACAGTGAGTGAAAAAGGGGATGGAGACAGTGAGTGAAAGAGAGAAAGAGAGAGACTTCTGCAGTAGTCAGAGTCAACATTGCATTTCTTTAAACTTGGCAGTTAACGTGGCAGAGTGAGTGAAACATTTACATTAAAATAACAGAAAATCTGAACTGTGTGTGTGGTTTGCGTGTGTCGAACATGGTTCTATAGACGGATTAGTTGTTTAGCAACAAAACCGGCCTGTGCTCAACTATAGGGCAAAACAGACAGGGTTGGCTTCGATTGTTGACCAAATTATAAGCTATATTTAATCTCCAATGTTTATTGAAGACATACAAAAAGTTACACAATGTGGACTTGTTGTCTCTCAAATACATTGTTAGAGTTGATGATTAGGTAGCCAGCAAATTTTTGCCATATTAGCATAGACGTGACATCCGTCAAAACACCTCAAAACAAGACATGGTATCAAGAACAAGATAAAACTAGCTGAAATGAGACACTTAAGATTCCCGATACGGCAGTTTCTTGTCATTGTTGCTAGTTATCTGGCCATCCAGAATCACAACAACACACAGCCTTCTGCCTAATTAACTTATCACTCCCAAAGTCCTTAGATGAAACTAGCTGTGTGCCTGGTCGTGCTGGTCTCATTTCACGCTGACCTACTCTATACATTTATGGTCTGTATGTAACTGGTGTGAAATGACTATCTAGTTAGCGGTGTGTGCTAGTAGCGTTTCAATCGGTGATGTCACTCTCTCTGAGACCTTAAAGTAGTTGTTTCCCTTGCTCTGCAAGGGCGCCATGGCTTTTGTGGAGTGATAGGTAACGATGCTTCATGGGAGGCAGTTGTTTATGTGTGCAGAGGGTCCCTGGTTCAAGCACAGGTTGGGTTGGGGAGAGAGATGGAAGCAATACTCTTACATTACATTGACATTGTTGACTGGAATCACTCAGTTGGGCTCTACCCAGCTGCTGTAGTTGCTGCAGAGAAGGAGGAGGTCAAAGGGGGTGAGCGTAACTGATGTGAAATGGCTAACTAGTTAGCAGTGCGCGCTAGTAGTGTTTCAACCGGTGACGTCACTAACTCTGAGACATTGAAGTAGTTGTTCCCCTTGGGTATAGGTAACGATGATTCGAGGGAGACTGTTGTCGATGTGTTCAGGTTGTGACACTGTTGCATTTGTAGTCTCTACATGCTACATTTGTGGGCTACAGAACGTCCTTCAGATCATGAGTCCTCTGTTCTGTGTTCTCTATTCAGCACATTAAGGCAGCAGCCATTTGTTCCAGTCTCTGACACCTGTGTTAATGCTAGGGCAGTTCATCTTGGAGAGGGTGGAGGCAGATTGACATCGCCAATTCATGCAACAAGGCAGATTGCTGAGTACACACTTTAAATACACAGCCGTCATGTTACCACAGAGTAAGGCTACTGATGAGGTTGTTTTGTCCTTCATCTTCTTCTCTGTCTTCATCTTCATTGCTTCATGACTTCATTTCTCTCGGACACAATCCCAATCACCCTGTATCAGCACAGTGAAGAGAGTTGTGGCTTTTATTTTAAAAACATTTTACTGCAGAAATGGTTGTTCCTTTGGTTGAAGTTGAAGGCTCTGACTTAGAATACGTGGACAACTACAAATACTTAGGTGTCTGGTTAGACTGTAAACTCTCCTTCCAGACCCATATCAAACATCTCCAATCCAAAGTTAAATCTAGAATTGGCTTCCTATTTCGCAACAAAGCATCCTTCACTCATGCTGCCAAACATACCCTTGTAAAACTGACCATCCTACCAATCCTCGACTTTGGCGATGTCATTTACAAAATAGCCTCCAATACCTTACTCAACAAATTGGATGCAGTCTATCACAGTGCAATCCGTTTTATCACCAAAGCCCCATATACTACCCACCATTGCGACCTGTACGCTCTCGTTGGCTGGCCCTCGCTTCATACTCGTCGCCAAACCCACTGGCTCCATGTCATCTACAAGACCCTGCTAGGTAAAGTCCCCCCTTATCTCAGCTCGCTGGTCACCATAGCATCTCCCACCTGTAGCACACGCTCCAGCAGGTATATCTCTCTAGTCACCCCCAAAACCAATTCTTTCTTTGGCCGCCTCTCCTTCCAGTTCTCTTCTGCCAATGACTGGAACGAACTACAAAAATCTCTGAAACTGGAAACACTTATCTCCCTCACTAGCTTTAAGCACCAACTGTCAGAGCAGCTCACAGATTACTGCACCTGTACATAGCCCACCTATAATTTAGCCCAAACAACTACCTCTTTCCCAACTGTATTTCATTTTAATTTATTTATTTATTTTGCTCCTTTGCACCCCATTATTTTTTTTATTTCTACTTTGCACATTCTTCCATTGCAAAACTACCATTCCAGTATTTTACTTGCTATATTGTATTTACTTTGCCATCATGGCCTTTTTTGCCTTTACCTCCCTTCTCACCTAATTTGCTCACATTGTATATAGACTTGTTTATACTGCATTATTGACTGTATGTTTGTTTTTACTCCATGTGTAACTCTGTGTCGTTTTATCTGTCGAACTGCTTTGCTTTATCTTGGCCAGGTCGCAATTGTAAATGAGAACTTGTTCTCAACTTGCCTACCTGGTTAAATAAAGGTGTTCTCAACTTGCCTACCTGGTTAAATAAAGGTGTTCTCAACTTGCCTACCTGGTTAAATAAAGGTGTTCTCAACTTGCCTACCTGGTTAAATAAAGGTAAATAAAAAAATAAATAAAGTTTTTATTTTTTTTATTCAAAAAAATCTAACTAAGCAAGTCAGTTAAGTACAAATTATTATTTACAATGACGGCCTGCACCGGCCAAACCTGGACGACGCTGGGCAAATTTTGCGCCGCCCTATGGGACTCCCAATCACGGCCGGTTGTGATACAGCCTGGATTCGAACCAGGGTGTCTGTAGTGATGCCTCTAGCACTGAGATACAGTGCCTTAAATGCTGCGCCACTGGGCAGCACCATAGAGTACCTAAACCCAGAGGTCCAACATCGCAAGACTTCCGGGAACACTTGCGAAAAAACTAGCATGGCAGACCAGACCGGGGTTTGGGGTTTGCGAAGTCAATAAAAAAAAAATCTAAGTTGATAACTTCTCGATTTCTAAGGGCACAACCTAGATTGGAGCCAACGTCTTAAGTAGCTGAACATGTTATTACTCCAATCTCGTGAACGTGACAAACTGGCACGTTTCCAATTTCGTCAAAATTAACTTTATATCGAAGGAGTGCTTTTGATTTGACGGCATGTACATGAAAAGTGAAACACTGTTGATGTAACCGTGTGTTACTGCAGGTTTTCAGTGAATTTAAGTAAATCACAACGCTCATCTGCATTTCATGCAGGGCAGGAAAATTCTCAGCAATAAAAGAGTGGTCAAATTTAGATCAAATGAAGATGAATTAGGCTTATCAATAAGGACGTAACCATGCACACTCTCTCCTTATAGTTTTATATCTAATGGAGGATAAATAATAAAGATTCACTACTCTCCGACTCACTATCATTAGCTCAATGCTTTGCCCTTAGGCTGCTCCAAGTATCCCAGCTCTGCTCACATTAAACATACAACATGGTTCTTCCAAGTCAATAGTTACTCAGTAAGACTGAGAAAGCCAGGCACTCCAAACTAAGTGTGGCATTATACTGTGTGACTTCATGCCTTAAACAAAGTAAGAGCAGGAGTGTTTTCTATAGGTGTAGAAGATAATTAGGACCTTGTGAGCAGACGGGGAAAACGTCCTGTCTGTCTGGTCCTACATGTCATCTATGTAACTAAGTGCTACAGGGTTCAGCAGCAGCAAGCCAGGGGGAGGAAATAGGTGCTGTATCTACAGCTATATAATATAAACAGGTACCATCCCAGCTAAGGTGTTGGTTTGACTCAATGGCTCTTTTGAGGCTGGGCTTGTGTGTGTGTGTGTGTGTGTGTGTGTGTGTGTGTGTGTGTGTGTGTGTGTGTGTGTGTGTGTGTGTGTGTGTGTGTGTGTGGGTGGGTGGGTGGGTGGGTGGGTGGGTGTCAGGATGTGTACTGTAGGTCAGTGCTCTCTCCCCCTAGACAAACACCCCATGTAAAGCTGGGCTCTAACCATTCACAGACCTGGGATCTATTTCAGTGGACAGGATGTGGAGGGGCACTGCTACTTCCTAAACACCTCTCAGAATGCATACAAGGGTGTTTTCTTCAAGGATTTTCCCCCCCTGCTGAGTAGTTTTAAATGAGGACACTGGGGCAATTGACATATTGGGATGTTACTCACTAGGCTGATACACAGAGTACACAACACTCAAAGAGTTTCTATGTTTCTAAGCAACGCATCCACATTGACTTTACATACAGTAGCTGTATTACTTCCATTACAATGCCTGATCACCTTTTCTTTCTTGGCCAGTGATCTATAAAGAATGTAAACAAAAGAGGAATATTGTTGGTTAAGGGCTTGTAAGTCAGCATTTCACTTTAAGGTCTACTACACCTGTTGTATTCGGTGCATGTGACAAATAACATTTGATTTTATTATATTGCACCGTTCGAGCCTTCCACACTAATTCCTCACAGGCCAATGTGTAAGTAGTTGCAGTTCTACGCAGTAAAATGAGTTTTCTGTCAGGGAGGCCAGAGGAGGAGTGGAGGAGAGTGTGTTCTGGCCACGTCGAAGGGTTAGTGATTAGCATAGCACAGTCAGGCGTGTGCTGCTGGATCCAGGCTGCAGGCTGGGAGAGTGGGAGGATGGTGATGTCACTGGTCAAAGGGTGACAGATGGGAGCCACAGGCTCCTGAGGCTGTGCATGGGCGCGTTCCAGAAACACTGACTCAGAAGAGGCGTGTGCAGAACATCAGATCTTAATATCTACAGTGCCTAGAGAAGTGTTGAACGTCTCAGGATCCACATCAATATGATGTTATGAATCTTGTAATCTACACAGGCCGGCACAGAATGTGTTTATCTGGAAGAAACAGGCAGAACGGAGAATGACGTGAGTTTTTCCTGGTCAGGCCATGTTGTCTGAACGAAACTCCTGGCCCGAGGCTTGATGAATGAATCTAATAAACATATTAACACACATCAGTTACTATCTAACAGATTCAATGACTAGAGTGAAAATGTTCCATTTGACCCATTCTCATGCAGTTTCTGCCTGTTTGACGGTGACAGGTTAGATAACCGTTTTATGTTGTTAGACACATTGGCTTGTCACAGTGGATCAGTCCGGGCATTTTCCACAACGACCTTGTCTCTCATTAGAACCACAGCTATATGGGCAGAATTCAGCTCCAACAGCCAGTGACATTGAGGAGAGCTGCCTGTCTGTCTGTCTGTGGTCGTTGGGGAAAAGAAAGGGTGTCTCAAACGACTTCCGTTGCGTAATTACACTGAAGGGTTTAGCCAGAGTTTTACTGCAGTGTTACACTGTGGGGCATTGGGAATGTATGCTTACGTGATCCGTACAAAACTATGCACAGATAAAGTATCGTGTTGTGTTGTGTTCTATCCTGATTCTATTCTACTGCCTGCTACACTCACAGCTTCACTACATGACTTACTTATTAGCCTGACGACTCACACTTTAGTCTGAGACTGCCGTCATTGAAGTCGTTTGTGGTGACCAGGGGCACAAGGGGCGTTGCTGGATCATCCAAATGCTCTCTAGCAAACTTCAGACGGGCCTGGACATGTACTGGCTTAAGCAGGGGGACACGTCTGGCACTGCAGGATTTGAGTCCCTGGCGGTGTAGTGTGTTACTGATGGTAGGCTTTGTTACTTTGGTCCCAGCTCTCTGCAGGTCATTCACTAGGTCCCCCCGTGTGGTTCTGGGATTTTTGCTCACCGTTCTTGTGATCATTTTGACCCCACGTGGTGAGATCTTGCGTGGAGCCCCAGATCGAGGGAGATTATCAGTGGTCTTGTATGTCTTCCATTTCCTAATAATTGCTCCCACAGTTGATTTCTTCAAACCAAGCTGCTTACCTATTGCAGATTCTGTCTTCCCAGCCTGGTGCAGGTCTACAATTTTGTTTCTGGTGTCCTTTGACAGCTCTTTGGTCTTGGCCATAGTGGAGTTTGGAGTGCGACTGTTTGAGGTTGTGGACAGGTGTCTTTTATACTGATAACAAGTTCAAACAGGTGCCATTAATACAGGTAACGAGTGGAGGACAGAGGAGCCTCTTAAAGAAGAAGTTACAGGTCTGTGAGAGCCAGAAATCTTGCTTGTTTGTAGGTGACCAAATACTTATTTTCCACCATAATTTGCATATAAATTCATTAAAAATCCTACAATGTGATTTTCTGGATCTTTTTTCTCATTTTGTGTGTCATTGTTGAAGTGTACCTATGATGAAAATTACAGGCCTCTCTCATCTTTTTAAGTGGAAGAACTTGCACAATTGGTGGCTGACTAAATACTTTTTTGCCACACTGTATGTTCTGGCCAAACCCATTGGTTTCTGGACCAATCAGAAGGCTCAGAATGTGTTAGCATTCGGTGAAGGGTCAGGGATGTACTCAGATCCACACTCATTGTGGAGAAGAAACTTACATCCATGGGCATGGCGTAGCCTTTGACCAGTCAAGGAGTCTGGGTAGCTAGGTAACTACTTACTCCCACCAACACTACAATACATCTTGACCATCAGCCTCCACTGCAAAGATCCAGACAATAACATGTTTTGTTGTTTTTCAAGTTTCAAACTGAAGACATGCCCAGTAATGACGGCTGTCAGAGGTCATGGAAGCAGGTTGAAGCTGTGGCTTGGGTCAACCATCAACCCTCAGGTGACTTGTTGGCACTTTAACGAAGCATGAAAATGGCCCCCGCAAGCTCTCAGAAGGCTCCTGTGACCCGAGTATTGATTATATTATGGGAAAGCTTGGAGGACAAGAGTGACTAAGCTCTTTTCTCAGGTCCAGTGGGCGGCCATTTTGGAACACTTCTCTCTGTCTCTGTAGATTCTGGAGACACTCACACGGTACATTCCTTCTTGGCATCACCCCAGAAAAAGCAGGCTGGACTGCAGTTTTGAGGGTTCAATCGTCCTTCATAGTCGAAGTTGGTGAATTAAGGATGAACAACAGACAGTTAAATGACTGAATTGATGAAAAAAGACTGTACTAAACCTTTTGCCATCATTTCATATGACATTTTCCAAAGACTGAGCACCGTTTTTGCAGTTCATTAAATTACTGTTAATAAAATATGTAGGTTTGATAGGTATTATACAGGTCTACAGGGTTCTGTACTTTAATATATCAACCTTTTTACAAAATATCATATGTTAAATGAACACACGGTTCAGTCAAGTTGTTAGCTAGCTAGCGCTTTGAGAAGTGTTACATGGGCATACAGTGTCTTCTTCCATTAAGTTGTGCCTTCTTGTCCCTTTCCTCTGGAACAGGAGCCACTCCTTCTTGTAAAGAAGCCGTGTGGCCCATGTTAGAAGCTATAGCTGTGGCTGATATATGAAAGACTGTAGCAGTGTCTGGTGTAGGGAAATGGAGGAAAGGATTTAGTGGTGATTTAACAGCCTTGTGCCTTGGCAGAACGCCATGTCTCTGAGGGTCAGGAGTTGAAATTGAGAGATGAGACCACTTTTACTTCCAGCCTCTGCTGCTGCTGCAGAGTGCATTCACTCTCTCTGACACACACACACACACACACACACACACACACACACACACACACACACACACACACACACACACACACACACACACACACACACACACACTTTGATATCACAAACACACTTTCATACACTTAAGTTTTCCATTAGATATAATGATGGGACAGGCATTGCACAGAGTATGATGTGTTGAAGTATCATTGGTCAGAGTAGAGGCCGTTGATATTGCTGTTGTCTACCACAGGGACAAAGTGATAGGAGATCAGTGTGTGGTCAGCAGATGATAGAAAAGTGTAATAATGCCTGAAAGACTTAGAAGCTGGCACAGGGGTTGTGTCATTATTGTAGTGACACACACACACACACACACACACACACACACACACACACACACACACACACACACACACACACACACACACACAGAGACACACATACATAGGAAAATAAGCATACACACACAGACACACGGTGACCGCGCACACACTGACCTGAAGGGCATTTCCTTCCTGGGCTGCGTTCAGTACGTTTCTACGTTCTGGAATGTTCAATTGAATGGAAACGGAAATGGTGCTGTACTGAATGACCAGCTGAAAAATGGAGAGATTTCCTACAAAGTTCTAGACATTTTTAAATATTGCTGAATTGCGATTTAATGTCTGGATTCCGTGATTCCGTCCACGTTCTCCGCAACAAGGATTTTATAGGGCCCGAAGAACATTACATTTTTTGTGTGACAGTGATTTCTGTGCATACAAGATGACTTTGTTTTTGTATTTCCTTGTTCCTTTCCTTGTTGTCTGCCCTATGACTCTGCAGAAAGGAAGGAGGAGTGAATACCATAAACAGACCGAGAGATGGAGGAATAAAGTGAGCGAGGCATGAAACTCTGATTGGGATCAGATGTGTCAAATAAAATAAAATGTTATTTGTCACATGCTTCATAAACAACAGGTGAAATGCTGACTTATGGACCCTTCCCAACCGCTGCCGCCCCAACCGCTGCTTGGGCGGCAGCGTAGCCTAGTGGTTAGAGCGTTGGACTAGTAACCGGAAGGTTGCGAGTTCAAACCCCCGAGCTGACAAGGTACAAATCTGTCGTTCTGCCCCTGAACAGGCAGTTAACCCACTGTTCCTAGGCCATCATTGAAAATAAGAATGTGTTCTTAACTGACTTGCCTAGTTAAATAAAGGTTAACATCCTAACCCTAACTCTAAAACCTAACCCTAACTCTAAAACCTAACCCTAACTCTAAAACCTAACCCTAACTCTAAAACCTAACCCTAACTCTAAAACCTAAGCCTAACTCTAAAACCTAACCCTAACTCTAAAACCTAAGCCTAACTCTAAAACCTAAGCCTAACTCTAAAACCTAAGCCTAACCATTAAGCCTAAAACAGTATTTTAACCAATTCTGAACATGAAAAAGTCCTGACTTTTCAAAAATGTTCTTGTTTTTCTACCTTGTCAGGACATTTTGGTCACTTGTCAGGACATTCTGGTCACTTGTCAGGACCTTCTGGTCACTTGTCAGGACATTTTGGTCACTTGTCAGGACATTCTGGTCACTTGTCAGGACATTCTGGTCACTTGTCAGGACATTCTGGTCACTTCTCAGGACATTCTGGTCACTTGTCAGGACATTCTGGTCACTTGTCAGGACATTCTGAACCTGATAATGTAGGAAAACATGTACACACAGCTTCATACACAACTTCACACACGCACACACACATAGCTGGCACATGGGTTGTGTCATACATCTAGAAACACACACACACACACACATCAACAAACCTCAGGACCCCTCACTGTATTTAATGGCGTCGTTAGCGTGTCCTTGGAGACGAGATGGACTGTGACGGCAGAGACACTAAATTAAATAATCCCCAGCATGAATTATATTGGGAAATGTGGTTGTGTGTGTGTGTGTGTGTGTGTGTGTGTGTGTGTGTGTGTGTGTGTGTGTGTGTGTGTGTGTGTGTGTGTGTGTGTGTGTGTGTGTGTGTGTGTGTGTGTGTGTGTGTGTGTGTGTGTGTGTGTGTGTGTGTGTGTGTGTGTGTACATGCATCTGGAAATGTGTGTGGGTTTATTGTATGTGTATGTGTGTGCAGGCGTGCGTCTGAAAATGTGTACGTGTGTTTTGTGCGTTGCAGCACCACAGAACAGATTACTTGGCCACGGGCATCTCTTCCCCGAGGACAGTGTTCTATGGATTTTAAACATTATCAAAAAGCTCTTTCATCAGCCAATGGTTTTATCATTAACAGCATGTCTGTGTCTGTGCGTTTATGCACACAGTCGATAGTTTAGATTGGTGATAACAAAAGGCTTCTCTATTGAGCTATTCAGGACCAGGTCTCTATTCAGGACCAGTTCTCTATTCAGGACCAGTTCTCTATTCAGGACCTGTTCTCTATTCAGAACCAGGTCTCTATTCAGGACCAGTTCTCTATTCAGGACCTGTTCTCTATTCAGGACCAGGTCTCTATTCAGGACCAGTTCTCTATTCAGGACCAGGTCTCTATTCAGGACCAGCTCTCTATTCAGGACCAGGTCTGTATTCAGGACCAGTTCTCTATTCAGGACCTGTTCTCTATTCAGGACCAGGTCTCTATTCAGGACCAGGTCTCTATTCAAATACAAAAAGTCTAAAGCATGTTTCAGAATACCTTTTTATGTTAGGCATTGGAAAGTACGTCGAGTTTGTTTGACGATCATGACGCACAAAGTGGAATCTCATTCACACCAACGGAGCGAATATGGTGAACCCAATGGTTCTGTGATGATGAGATTTCACACAGAACGAACTGTCTGGCTGCACTTGCAGATTATTTCCTATTTACCAGTAATCTTAGGAACCATCTAGTGGAGCCCATACCCACCAATTCAATGCAAACACAAACATCATTCATTTGAACAGAGCAATGTGAACAAGATTACACGTCTCCCTTCTGTTCCTTTTATATACAGTATCTACATTATTTCTACAGTCCTGTTCCTTTTATATACAGTGTCTACATTATTTCTACAGTCCTGTTCCTTTTATATACAGTGTCTACATTATTTCTACAGTCCTGTTCCTTTTATATACAGTGTCTACATTATTTCTACAGTCCTGTTCCTTTTATATACAGTGTCTACATTATTTCTACAGTCCTGTTCCTTTTATATACAGTGTCTACATTATTTCTATTGTCCTGTTCCTTTTATATACAGTGTCTACATTATTTCTATTGTCCAGTTCCTTTTATATACAGTGTCTACATTATTTCTACAGTCCAGTTCCTTTTATATACAGTGTCTACATTATTTCTATTGTCCTGTTCCTTTTATATACAGTGTCTACATTATTTCTATTGTCCAGTTCCTTTTATATACAGTGTCTACATTATTTCTATTGTCCTGTTCCTTTTATATACAGTGTCTACATTATTTATACAGTCCAGTTCCTTTTATATACAGTGTCTACATTATTTCTACAGTCCTGTTCCTTTTATATACAGTGTCTACATTATTTCTATTGTCCAGTTCCTTTTATATACAGTGTCTACATTATTTCTACAGTCCTGTTCCTTTTATATACAGTATCTACATTATTTCTACAGTCCTGTTCCTTTTATATACAGTGTCTACATTATTTCTACAGTCCTGTTCCTTTTATATACAGTGTCTACATTATTTCTATTGTCCAGTTCCTTTTATATACAGTGTCTACATTATTTCTACAGTCCTGTTCCTTTTATATACAGTATCTACATTATTTCTACAGTCCTGTTCCTTTTATATACAGTGTCTACATTATTTCTATTGTCCAGTTCCTTTTATATACAGTGTCTACATTATTTCTACAGTCCTGTTCCTTTTATATACAGTGTCTACATTATTTCTACAGTCCTGTTCCTTTTATATACAGTGTCTACATTATTTCTATTGTCCAGTTCCTTTTATATACAGTGTCTACATTATTTCTACAGTCCTGTTCCTTTTATATACAGTGTCTACATTATTTCTATTGTCCAGTTCCGAAACTCAAAGACACGTATCTTTGCATAATACATGGTTTTCCACCACACTCTATGCCCATACAATCCAGTGGGGTTTTGCATAGGCTATCAGCCTATACCAAAGATTGTCTTACAGTAGAGGCTGGCTCAGTAAGCGCTGTGAAAAATATCAAATGGGTGTGACCCTCCAACACTGCAAATGGAGACCTTTCAGTGTGTCTGCCTTGGCTGCAGTGCTATTGACAGACAGCTAGCGTCTTAGCCTGGCTTCCTTTCTACCAGGAAGAGAAGGAATTCAGACACTTATACTCCATGTGGTGCAAATAAGCTGTGACCTTCTGTTGCTCCTGGAGCTGCTGAGAGAAAATCACAATTTCCTTGGAAAGCTATGTGTCTGTCCTCTGAAAAGACGACAAACTGGTGATGCAGGAATTGTCCTGTCGCACTATAGATGGTTATTCTCGCTATGAGAGTATTTGCTAGGATGCAGTTTGAATGCTGTGAGCTCTGTTCAACATAACTGTCCAGGGTACACATATGTAATCTGGATGCATAATCACCATTACTATTAATATATTACATTTTTTTTAAAATGAGAATCAAAATGGTCAACGGTACAACAACAGCAACATTAACCAAGTGTCAAAATAACCATACATTGAACAATAACAATAAGCATACAGTAGAGGACATGTGCAGGTTGATTGGTCTGTCAGACACTGTCCCTCACCTTATGGCAGGCAGTGTGCTGTAGTGTGCTGCCAACCCACAGCTCTCTCTTCTCTCTCTCCCTCTCTCTCTCTTCTCTCTCTCCCTCTCTCTCTCTCCCTCTCTTTCTCTCTCTCTCTCTTTCTCTCTCTCTGTCTCTCTCTCTCTTTCTCTCTCTCTGCCTTCTATATTTGCTATTGACTTCTTACATGAATCATGCATCCACAATCTAAAGAAACTACATACCCACATTCAAGTCAACACACACACGCACACACACACACACACACACACACACACACACACACACACACACACACACACACACACACACACACACACACACACACACACACACACACACACACACACACACACACACACACACACACACACGCACACGCACACGCACACACACACCACACACACACACACACACACACACTGTTCCTCCTATCCAATAAGGCAGAACCCCGTTACTGTTCCAAAGGGCTGCAGGTGAATAATTACAGCCTGATACAGAATGCCTCATGTACATCATGTACCAGGTCATCTAACTGTTAACAGGAAATAAGTGGTTCTCATTTCAGGTCTACATCAAGCCACTACATGCATGCGTCTGGATGTAAGGCGAGGCTCCTGCTGCATCAGTAAGGCGATGTGGTGATGTCAAAGCCACTAAATGTTGCTGTGTTGTGGCCTTTTCTCTTTCCAGCACTCATATTTCATCTAGCTGCCTGCTTGGGTCCACATATTTTTAGCTATATTAGCTGTATTGATTGTATGGTGCTCAGCTCTATTTTTTTTTCGGGCAGGCGCCTTGGAGGGATGCCACATTCCTGGGTCCTTTGTCCTTGAGGGGGCCAGTGTTGTTATCTCCTCATGATCATCATCCATCCTGCCTCCGTCAGGGTCTGAGACCATAGACTGCCCTTCCATTCCAAGAGGGGACAGGACTACATGCAGAAGATGGGATAATACATCATTGCTTACGTAATCAATGTGCACTAAATGACCAAAAGTATGTGGACACCTGCTCGTCGAACATCTCATTCCAAATCATGGGCATTAATATAGAGTTGGTCCCCCTTTGCTGCTATTACAGCCTCCACTCTTCTGGGAAGACTTTTAGCTAGATGTTGGAACATTGCTGCGGGGACTTGCTTCCGTTCAGCCATGAGCATTAGTGAGTGTGGGCACTGATGTTGGGCGATTAGGCCTGGCTCACAGTTGGCATTCCAATTCATCTCAAAGGTGTTCGATGGGTTTGAGGTCAGGGCTCTGTGCAGGCCAGTCAAGTTCTTCCACACTAATCTCGACAAACTATTAAATAGGACCGCACTTTGTGCATGGGGGCATTGTCATGCTGAAACAGGAAAGGGCCTTCCCTAAACTGTTGCTACAAAGTTAGAAGCACAGAATCATCTAGAATGTCATTGTATGCTGTAGTGTTAAGATTTCTCTTCACTGGAACTAAGGGGCCTAGCCCTAACCATGAAAAATAGCCCCAGACCATTATTCCTCCTCCACCAAACTTTACAGTTGGCATTGGAGTAGGTAGCGTACTCCTGGTATCCTCCAAACCCAGACTTGTCCTTTGCACTGCCAGATTGTGAAGCGTGATTCATCACTCCAGAGAACACGTTTCCACTGCTCCAGAGTCACATGGGGGCGAGCTTTACACCACTCCAGCCGACGCTTGGCATTGCGCATGGTGATTTTAGGCTTGTATGCAGCTGCTCGGCCATGGAAACCCATTTCATGAATCTCGAATAGTTATTGTGCTGACGTTGCTTGAAAAGGCAGTTTGGAACTCAGTAGTGAGTGTTGCAACTGAGAACAGACCATTTCTACATGCTACGCACTTCAGCACTCCCAATTCTGTGAGCTTGTGTGGCCTACAACTTCGTGGCTGAGCCATTGTTGCTCCTAGATGGTTCCACATCACAATAACAGCACTTACAGTTACTTACACTTAAAGTGCCGGCAGAAATTTGCCAAACTTGACTTGTTGGAAAGGTGGCATCCTATGATGGTGCCACGTTGAAAGGCATGGAGCCGATTTTTGTCTATGGAGATTGCATGGCTGTGTGCTCGATTTTATAGACCTGTCAGCAACGGGTGTTGCTATTTTGAAGGGATGTCCACATACTTTTGGCAATGTAGGGTATTTTGATGGTAATAATTCTCCTTTACCGTCCAAGAGGGGACTTGATTCCAGAGTATGAGTTTGATAGTATAACATTTGTTTTATCGCAATATTGGGTTGTGACATTTGTTTTACTACAGGGATCCTATAGAGTCTTGTGGTTCACTAGTAGATGGCCTTTATTTAACTAGGCAATTAAGAACAAATTCTTATTTTCAATGACGGCCTAGGAACAGTGGGTTAACTGCCTGTTCAGGGGCAGAACGACAGACCTTGTCAGCTCGGGGATTTGAACTTGCAACCTTTCGGTTACTAGTCCAACACTCTAACCACTAGAGTGTTGGAAAAAAAGTAAAAGTATGAAAAGTATGTCATGATTGATAAAAATGTTACACCTCTGCTTTTAATACAAGCCCTCCTACCTACTCTTTATGAGCCAAATAATGCAAGCTAGGCATTCATTATGTTGGGAATTGTGCATTTCCTTTTCCACAAAAAAATATTTGTAAAATATTCCTTCCTCGTTCCCTCTCCCACCAGCTGAATCTTGCCTGAGTGTCTATTTTGGTTTTTGCTTTTCTACTGTGTCGCAGAAACCGGTAGACGCAAGTTAGACGTCATGTTGCTGGGCGACATGACATCGCTCAGCAACATGACACACACACACACACACTGTAATGATAAGGTCCAGCGGTGGTCCACAGATAAGAGCCCAAAAATAGAAATGATCATTCTCTCTCTCTGCCTGGCTCCCTGCATGCCCCTCCTCCTGTGTCTCCCGGCCCCTCCTCCTGTGTCTCCCGGCCCCTCCTCCTGTGTCTCCCGGCCCCTCCTCCTGTGTCTCCCGGCCCCTCCTCCTGTGTCTCCCGGCCCCTCCTCCTGTGTCTCCCGGCCCCACCTCCTCTCACATTCTCCATCCCTGTTGGAAAGCAGCTTCTGCTGTGTGATACGCCCTCCCTCCTCCCTCCCCCTGTTCTCCCCAGGCCCCCCTGACGTATCTGTTCTGTGATGTTGTGATGATGCTCCCTCTCCGACTGTCCCGGAGGGGATATGGCTGGATTACAAGCGCTACGCTGTGATTGGAGGAGATTAGCCGCTGCCCCTGCTGAAGAGAAAAAGGAAGTACTCAGGATGACCAAGAAACAGAGTTCATGAAGAGAACAAAATCTCTCTCTGTCTCTCTTTGTCTTTCTCTCTCTCTCTCTCCCTTGGAGGTAGGAGCATTGGGCCTGTAACCGAAAGGTTGTTGGATCGAATCCCAGAGCCGGTAAGGTAAAAATCTGTAATTCTGACCTGAGTAAGGCAGATAACCTGCAACAACAACTGCAACAACAACTGCTCCCCGGGCACCGATGATATCGATTAAGGCAGCTCCACGCACCTCTTTGATTGGGTTAAATGAGGAAGACCAATTTTAGTTGAATGCATTCAGTGTGCAACTGACTAGGTATTCCCCTTTCTCTCTCACTCTCTCTCTTCTCCTCCTTCTCTCTTCATAGTGTTTCCCACATCAACCCTTTCATTTGAACTTCTTCTCCTCTCGTCCTCCTATCCACACAATGATGTGGCCAGCTGTCATTAGCCGTTGTCCTTGTCTATGTTGTCGTTTATCCAGTGGACCATGTCTTTTGTCTGCTCCCTCTCTCCTGGCACTGTCCTCTCACTTTCCTCTCCTATCTCTCACACATCTCTGGTTCATCAGTCATGCACGATGGTGTGAGGAGGGAATAGCAGTTCTACAACTTTCCAGGGCAGTGGATTCAAACAAGAACCCCATTCTACTATGTGGGAGTACGGGCCGGCGTAGCGATGAGAGACACTGGACAGACACTGGACAGGCTGGCATTTAACAGGCATTCTGTCTGTTGATCAAAGACTGGGGAGAGGACCACGGCACTGGGCGCTAATGGGACCACTGGATGGATGGATCTGCACTAGGAGGAATGGGAATGAAATAGGGTTTTCATGAGTTGGACTCCAGTCAAGACTATGCTGGCAGCGGCTGGTTCTGATTTGATTGACTCACGGTGACATTAGTGTGGTTGTACAGGGAGGAATTTCATTACTTTTATTGCATGTGGACTAAATAAGTAATACGAGCAGTAAATATTGAGCAGTAAACGTATGCTGCACATGAAGAGGTATTTACAGTACATACAGTATGCTCTGTTGAACACAGTGAATAAACAGACACATTTCTATCATGTCTCTGTTGACTTATCAAGTATGATGAATGGAACAGTTTTAGAACAGTCTCTCTCGTTCTCACTCTCTCTCTGTCCGCTATAACCACCCTTTGATGAATCCCTGATGATTTCTGTTCATATGAGAGGACCCCATTCAACCAGGATGAAACCCTGTGAAGCGGTGTTGTTAGACCTCTATACTGATTGACAGGGGAGCCCTGTTTCCAGTTGAACTTGGTGTGCTTGTTAGGGAGACCTGACCACAACATGACCACTCTGACCGGTCCCCCTGACCCATGGATCGGTCATAGTAGAGCGGAATGGGCATACCTGGTCAAGGACTTGGCCTCCATGGTCTAGTCGGGCGTCATGGTTCTTAAACGGACAGTTGTATTGGCACTGAATGATAACAACACGGCTGGAACCAAATATCCTTTGTTATTTAGATATAGTTTTAATTATATTGAGATAAAACAACATTTTAGTGAGCTGTTTAAAAACTATAGCAGATTAAAACGACAACTAGTCAAACATCAAATAGAATTGGAATATGAGTATGAGTAACACACGTTACAGTACATACAGTGTTCTACCTGGAACCAAAATGGGTTCTCTTATGGAGACAGCTGAAGAACCCTTTTGGAACCCTTTTTAAAAAACTTTCCCACAGTTCACCTAAACATATGTGTTTATACATGTAATATTACCGATACTCTCCATCTTCCAGAGATTAAGCATATGAGCGTGAGTTGGAGTACATATTACATATACTGAACAACAATAGAAACCCAACATGCAACAAATCTGTCAAATGAAATAAATTCATTAGGCCCTAATCTATGGATTTCACATGACTGGGCAGGGGCGCAGCCTTGGGTGGGCCTGACAAGGCATGGGCCCACTGACTTGGAAGGCAGGTCCACCCAATGGGGAGCCAGGCACAGCCAATCAGAATTAGGTTTTGCCCACAAAATGACTTTATTACAGACAGAAATTCTCCACATCTGTGGCATTGTGATGTGTGACAAAACTGCACATTTCGTAGTGGCCTTTTATTGTCCCCAGCAGAAGGTGCACCTGTGTAATGATCATGCTGTTTAATCAGCTTCTTGATATGCCACACCTGTCAGGTGGATGGAATATCTTGGCAAAGAAGAAATGCTCACTAACAGGGATGTAAACAAATTTGTTCCCAAAATTTAAGAGAAATAAGCTTTTTGTGTATTTGGAAGATTTTTGGGATGTTTTATTTCAGCTCATGAAACATGGGACCAACACTTTACATGTTGTATTTACACTTTTATTCAAAAACACACAGTCCATCAGATCATGCCTACACTGTATTCCCATGTATGATCCCATATGTTCTCATTCCTACAGAGAGTGAGTGAGAGAGATAGCATGTAAAACTCCAAACCCTGGGGTCTCTGAGTGGAACCTCCTCCATCTCTGGTACTGGCTCTAAAAATAAACCCTGCATGGCTTTCATAATAACTGTGTCTGAATGAGAGAGTGGGACTTTCAATGCCAGCAGCAGGTTCTCTGACAAATCAGGGATGTGTTCATTAGGGCACACTGTAGCAAAATGTTTTTAACAGAGAAATGGAAATTAGTGTTTCTTATTGGGAGTCCCTGTTTCAGTCTGTTTACATGTGTTTGATGTCTAATCATATCAAAATAAAATGTTATTGGTCACATACACATGTTTAACAGATGTTATTGCGGGTGTAGCGAAGTAATTTCTAACAATTGCACAACAATACACACCAATCTAAATTAAAGGAATGGAATTAAGAAAACATAAATATTTGGACGCCTTCTTCACCACACTGTTTGTGTGGGTGGACTATTTTCAGTTTGTCAGTGACTGCTGTCCCGTCGATGTGGATAGGGGGTGCTCCCTCTGCTGTTTCCTGTTGATGTTGGGTGAGAGGTTATTTTCCTGGCACCACACTCCCAGGGCCCTCACCTCCTCCCTGTAGGTTGTCTCGTCATGGTTGGTAATCAGGCCTACTACTGTTGTGTCGTCTGCAAACTTGATGATTGAGTTGGAGACGTGCGTGGCCACGCAGTCATGGATGAACAGGGAGTACAGGAGGAGGCTGAGCACAGACCCTTGTGGGGCCCCAGTGTTGAGGATCAGTGAAGTGGAGGTGTTGTTTCCTACCTTCACCACCTGGGGGCGGCTCATCAGGAAGTCCAGGACCCAGTTGCACAGGGCGGGGTTCAGACCCAGGCCCTTGAGCTTAATGATAAGCTTGGAGGGTAGTATGGTGTTGAATGCTGAGCTATAGTCAATGAACAGCATTCTTACATAGGTATTCCTCTTGTCCAGATGGGACAGGGCAGTGTGCAGTGCGATGATGAACACAATCCAGGTTAGTATTGGACATCATGGACTGGAGAACTCCAACATGTGCTGGATAGTCTTCCATACAGGCAGGTATTTCTGAAAGAAAATATGCTGGGGTTTGAAAACTAAATTTATTGCAATAATCAATTCTTTGTTGTTTGGGTCTATTGTTACAATCTACATAACTGATTCCATTAATGGCAGTAGTAATAGTTAGGGCCATGAGAATCACTCAGTGCAGGCATTTTACATTTTTAAAGCATGAAACACACCAAGAATCTCACTGCCGATAGACTGCCGATAGGTAGTTATCACAGTGGGAGGCTGTTGCTTCTCTTGTTAGAACAAAAGTGGTATCAGTAGAGACAAATCTACCGATTGTACTTGTAGAATCGCAATGCTTGTCAGTGGCCAATAACTTGACTTTGAGCCAATCAGAGAGCACGAATCCCCACATGGGGAGGCAAAAACAAACATTTTCTCAGTAGGCTACATCCACAGATGAGCCAGTCACACTTCATATGCAATGTAGCCTTGGGTATGGTATCTAGCTAAGTGTACAGACGCAATGCACACAACACTAAAGACTTCCTCTAAGCTAGCTAACTACTGTAGCTGGTATTGATATTATCATTAAATCACAATGGATTAGCTAGTTAGCATGAAACAGCTGCCTTTGTTAACTGCTGAGTTAGCTAGCTAGTTATGTCACAGATAGAACAATGAGACAGATATTTCACTGGATGTATAAATGTGAAGCATCCTGTTGGCATTTCCACTGATCACCAAATATGGTAGTGAGAGGAAGCCCACAGATGGAGCGAGGTGGATTTTGGCCGACATTCTACATTCTCATCGATTAAACATTTGATCTCAATACAGTTTTCTGTTCCCAAAACTAGAATCTGTTATGAACAGATTTGACTATGTTTTGTAGACTTTAAAAAATGTGCGCTGTTTAGAAGGAGTGCAAAGGCAAATTGAGTTACCGCACTTCAGAGTAGGCGTCCCCTAACTGAAATATGCAGATGCATACTAGAACGCACCAATAGGATAGCTCTAGCGCGTACTTGGCTCTGCCTACCTCCTTGCCTGTTCTGCCCACTATGACCCATTGGAAACGACAAGCTGTGGTCTATCTTAGTTTAGTTGTGAAAATCTTTGGCTATGTTGCGCTACCTAGTGAATATGCTAACGTTAGCTAGCTAGCTAAACATTTGACTATGGGCTGGCACTGGCAGTATGGGATTATGGAGAGGGAATTATATTGTTTCTTCGTCATCTTGCTAGGTAGTTATCTAACTGTGGCCATCAGGCTAGTATCAACAAGGGCTTTCTACAAAATAGCAACATTAGCGCAGAATACTTGGAATCTAGACCATAAGCAATACGCATGGATATGCACCTGGTTTGGAGTATTTTAACAAGGCTGGCTGATTACTTCAAAGGTCTTTGCAGTTTGAACACAAAAGAGATTGACTGCGGACACAAACGTTTGACAATCCTACCGGTGTGTCTGAGTTTTAAGGGAAAGTCACAAAGGTGAGCGCATGCCCATGTGCACACACACACACACACATGTACGTGTATTAACACACACACACGTACACACGTACACACGTACACACACACACACACACACACACACACACACACACACACACACACACACACACACACACACACAGGTACGTGTATTAACACACACACACGTACACACACACACACACACACACACACACAAGCACAAGCACAAGCACATTCATATCACAAGCATCATTAGGTAAAAGGACATCAGGGCAGAGCCTCACACTTCATTGGACATAGTGTGTTTGTATGTGTGTGTTTGCGTGAATGTGCGTGCATGTGTGTATGCATGTGTGTGTTCTCCCCCTCAACCTTCCCCTAGCACACAGGAGTACAGTAGTAAAAATAGCTCTCTCTCTCAGCCCACTGGCTGCAGTCTGAGCAGCAGCAGCTGGAAGAGGCCCCCTCTTCTCCCCAATCTTCCTTTCTCACTCTCCCTAGCCCTCTCTCTTTCCCCTCCCCAAATCTCTCTCCTTCCTATCTCCTTACTTCTCTGCTCCTTCCCTTCCCCATTTCTCTCCTCCCCCTCTCTCCTGCTCGCTTTCTCTCTTTCTCTCGCTCTCTCTCTCTCTTTCTCCTTCCCCCTCCCTCCTGCTCTCCCTCTCTCTATCTCTCTCTCTCTCTCTCTTTCTCCTTCCCCCTCCCTCCTGCTCTCCCTCTCTCTATCTCTCGCTCTCTCTCTCTTTCTCCTTCCCCCTCCCTCCTGCTCTCCCTCTCTCTATCTCTCTCTTTCTCCTTCCCCCTCCCTCCTGCTCTCCCTCTCTCTATCTCTCCTAGCAGAGTGCACCGTCATTGTTGCTCCTAGCATTAAAGAACAGCAAGGGGATCAGGTTGCTGATGCTGAACATGGGGAAAGTGTTTCTGTCTTTTTAGCATTTAGGCTACTATTTAGGCTATCTATTCTCTTTATGCAACGCTCACATCTGTCTGGCCTATCATCTATCACCACGAAGATACATCCCATCCATCTGAGGATACACGTCTAGCCCTCAGCCCTCGCTCATAAATCATCTGTCTGGCCTATCATCTATCACCATGGAGATACATCCCATCCATCTGAAGATACACGTCTAGCCCTCAGCCCTCGCTCAAAAATAATATGTCTGGCCTATCATCTATCACCATGGAGATACATCCCATCCATCTGAGGATACACGTCTAGCCCTCAGCCCTCGCTCAAAAATAATATGTCTGGCCTATCATCTATCACCATGGAGATACATCCCAGCCCTCGCTCAAAAAAAATATGTCTGGCCTATCATCTATCACCATGAGGATACAAGTCTAGCCCTCAGCCCTCGCTCATAAATCATCTGTCTGGCCTATCATCTATCACCATGGAGATACATCCCATCCATTTGAGGATACACGTCTAGCCCTCAGCCCTCGCTCAAAAATCATCTGTCTGGCCTATCATCTATCACCATGGAGATACATCCCATCCATTTGAGGATACAAGTCTAGCCCTCAGCCCTCGCTCATAAATCATCTGTCTGGCCTATCATCTATCACCATGGAGATACATCCCATCCATCTGAGGATACACGTCTAGCCCTCAGCCCTCGCTCATAAATCATCTGTCTGGCCTATCATCTATCACCACGGAGATACATCCCATCCATTTGAGGATACACGTCTAGCCCTCAGCCCTCGCTCATAAATCATCTGTCTGGCCTATCATCTATCACCACGGAGATACATCCCATCCATCTGAGGATACACGTCTAGCCCTCAGCCCTCGCTCAAAAATCAACAGACGGGTGAAAATTAAGAGTCTGACTTTTTTTATCCCCCTTTTCCTTCCCTCCCTTCGTCCTGCCTCTACCAATCACTGATTGTTTTTTAAACGGCTCTAAGGAAAAACGTGAGGACGGTCCCAATAGTGATGGAGTCGTTTGGAAGAATGATAAAGGGATAAGCGATAGAGGAGTGACAGATGTGTGCCACTGACCCATTCTTCAAAGGGAAGCTGACCCTACCCCTCCCTCCCTCCCTCCCTCTACTTTCAGAGATCACATCACTCTCTTGTGTGTAAATCAGGCTCATGTCAATAACACTATCTAGATCCCAGTAAGTGTTTTGAAGGAGAGATGAAAGAGACAGTCTGAATGCCACACTTGCTGTAAAGGAAAAGGGCAGGAGAGGAGGGATGGCAGGATGAGGAAGGTGATTTGTGAGAATAGTTGCCATGGTGACTCTGACATCACTGAAGGCGTAGGCTTGAGTGCTCACTCAATGGGAGTTTTGTTTGTGTTGAAGGCAAAAAAGACACTCTAGAGGAGAGAGAGAGAGAGAGAGAGAGAGAGATAGCTTCAGTTATTTTTTAACTAGGTAGGCCAGTTCTCATTTACAACTGCGACCTGTCCAAGATAAAGCAAAGCAGTGAGACAAAAACAACAACACAGAATTACACATGGGATAAACAAACGTACAGTCAATAACACAATAGAACAATCTGTATAAAGTGTGTGCAAATGTATGCAAATGTGTGCAAATTGTAAATAAGAATTTGTTCTTAACTGGCTTGCCTAGTTAAATACAATAAAAGATCAAGACCTGTCACTCAACAGTCCAAGGATGCTGAGAATAATCCCATCTTTTCAACATAACTTGAGAGACAGCGATGTCAATACTGGGGGGGAAAAGTGTGGGGAATTGGGGAATTGCAATGTGGCAGTTTAAATTATTATTATTATTATCCAATTGGTAGTTACAGTCTTGTCTCATAACTGCAACTCCTGTACAGACTCAGGAGAGGCAACGATCGAGAGCCGTGCCTCCTCCGAAACACAACAAAACCAAGCCGCACTGCTTCTTGACACAATGCCCTCCTAACTCAAAGCCAGCCACACCAATGGGTCAGAGGAAACACCATACACCTGGTGACTGTGTCAGCGTGCACTGCGCCCAGCCCACCACAGGAGTTGCTAGTGTGCAATGGGACAAGGACATCCCTGCCGGCCAAACCCTCCCCTAACCCAGATGACGTTGGGCCAATTGTGGGCCGCTCCATGGGTCTCCCGATTGCGGCCGGCTTTGTCAAAGCCTGGACTTGAACCCAGAATCTCTAGTGGCACAGCTAGCACCTCGATGCAGAGTCTTAGAACACTGCACCACTCTGGAGGCCCTGTCATTTTTATTTCTACAAGTACTTGGACGAGGGAGGCATAAAATGGTATTGAATCGATGTTGAAGGAAAAGTACATTGTGGGGACACACACACACACACACACACTCACACTGCAAAAGGACATCAGGGCAGAGCCTCACACTTCTTTCTGTAAACTCTGGACCTTGGCACCGGTTCACCGCTTCTACCGATTGGCTATAGTGGCTAACGCCACTGCCACGAAGCTAGCCGTGAGCCAGGCGCATCTCCCGGCTAGCAAACTAAATTCTACAATACCTCTTTCGCCATCTGGCTTGGATTCTCTGTCGACACGGCCCCCCGCCGCACCACCACGACTGGTCTGCCGACGAATACTCCATCAGCTGTGCCTTCAACCGGCCTCCGTCGGAGGGCTACTAACTTTAAACGCCGTGTCGCCCGAGTGCTAGCGTAGTGGCGGCTCCCCTGTTCCATCTACTGCTGCCCACTGATCACTTGGCTACATAGCTGATGCCTGCTGGACTGTCCATTAATCACGGTACTCCATTCTGTTTATTTATGTTTTATCTGCCAGCCCCGGCCGCGAACTCAGGCTCTGTGTGTAGTTAATCCGACCCTCTCTGCCTAGTCATCGCCATTTTTACCTGCTGTTGTTGTGTTAGCTGATTAGCTGTTGTTGTCTCACCTGTTATTTTAGCTAGCTCTCCCAATCAAGACCTGTGATTACTTATGTCTCGCTGTATGTCTCTCTCAAATGTCAATATGCCTTGTATACTGTTGTTCAAAATCAAATCAAATCAAATCAAATTTATTTATATAGCCCTTCGTACATCAGCTGATATCTCAAAGTGCTGTACAGAAACCCAGCCTAAAACCCCAAACAGCAAGCAATGCAGGTGTAGAAGCACGGTGGCTAGGAAAAACTCCCTAGAAAGGCCAATACCTAGGAAGAAACCTAGAGAGGAACCAGGCTATGTGGGGTGGCCAGTCCTCTTCTGGCTGTGCCGGGTGGAGATTATAACAGAACATGGCCAAGATGTTCAAATGTTCATAAATGACCAGCATGGTCGAATAATAATAAGGCAGAACAGTTGAAACTGGAGCAGCAGCACAGTCAGGTGGAAGTTGAAACTGGAGCAGCAGCATGGCCAGGTGGACTGGGGACAGCAAGGAGTCATCATGTCAGGTAGTCCTGGGGCATGGTCCTAGGGCTCAGGTCAGTTGAAACTGGAACAGCAGCATGGCCAGGTGGACTGGGGACAGCAAGGAGTCATCATGTCAGGTAGTCCTGGGGCATGGTCCTAGGGCTCAGGTCCTCCGAGAGAGAGAGAAAGAAAGAGAGAAGGAGAGAATTAGAGAACGCACACTTAGATTCACACAGGACACCGAATAGGACAGGAGAAGTACTCCAGATATAACAAACTGACCCCAGCCCCCCGACACATAAACTACTGCAGCATAAATACTGGAGGCTGAGACAGGAGGGGTCAGGAGACACTGTGTTGTTCAGGTTAGTTATTATTGTTTTAATTTACAATGGAGCCCCTAGTTCCACTCTTCATACCTCTGATACCTCCTTTGTACCACCTCCCACACATGCGGTGACCTCACCCATTACAACCAGCATGTCCAGAGATACAACATCTCTTATGATCACCCAGTGCCTGGGCTTACCTCCCCTGTACTCGCACCCCACCATACCCCTGTCTGCGCATTATGCCCTAAATATATTCTACCATGCCCAGAAATCTGCTCCTTTTATTCTTTGTCCCCAACGCTCTAGGCGACCAGTTTTGATAGCCTTTAGCCGCACCCTCATACTACTCCTCCTTTGTTCCGCGGGTGATGTGGAGGTAAACCCAGGCCCTGCATGTCCTCAGGCACCCTAATTTGTTGACTTCTGTGATCGAAAAAGCATTGGTTTCCTGCATGTCAACATCAGAAGTCTCCTCCCTAAGTTTGTTTTACTCACTGCTTTAGCACACTCTGCCAACCCTGATGTCCTTGCTGTGTCTGAATCCTGGCTTAGGAAGGCTACCAAAAATTCTGAGATTTCCATACCCAACTATAACATTTTCCGTCAAGATAGAACTGCCAAAGGGGGCGGAGTTGCAGTCTACTGCAGAGATAGCCTGCAAAGTAATGTCATACTTTCCAGGTCCATACCCAAACAGTTCGAACTACTAATTTTAAAAATTACTCTCTCCAGAAATAAGTCTCTCACTGTTGCCGCCTTCTACCGACCCCCCACAGCTCCCAGCTGTGCCCTGGACACCATTTGTGAATTGATCACCCCCCATCTAGCTTCAGAGTTTGTTCTGTTAGGTGACCTAAACTGGAATATGCTTAACACCCTGGCAGTCCTACAATCTAAGCTAGATGCCCTCAAACGCACACAAATCATCAAGGAACCCACCAGGTACAACCCTAAATCTGTAAACAAGGGCACCCTCATAGACGTTATCCTGACCAACTGGCCCTCCAAATACACCGATCCTCGACTTCGGCGATGTCATCTACAAAATAGCTTCCAATAGCAAACTGGATGCAGTTTATCACAGTGCCATCCCTTTTGTTACTAAAGCACCTTATACCACCCACCACTGCGACCTGTATGCTCTAGTCGGCTGGTCCTTGCTACATATTCGTCGCCAGACCTACTGGCTCCAGGTCATCTACAAGTCCATGCTAGGTTAAGCTCCGCCTTATCTCAGTTCACTGGTCACGATGGCAACACCCACCCGTAGCACGCGCTCCAGCAGGTGTATCTCACTGATCATCCCTAAAGCCAACACCTCATTTGGCCGCCTTTCCTTCCAGTTATCTGCTGCCTGTGACTGGAACGAATTGCAAAAAACGCTGAAGTTGGAGACTTTTATCTCCCTCACCAACTTTTAAAATCTGCTATCTGAGCAGCTAACCGATCGCTGCAGCTGTACACATTCCATCGGTAAATAGCCCACCCAATTTACCTACCTCATCCCCATACTGTTTTTATTTATTTACTTTTCTGCTCTTTTGCACACCAGTATCTCTACCTGCACATGACCATCTGATCATTTATCACTCCTGTGTTAATCTGCTAAATTCTAATTATTCGCCTACCTCCTCATGCCTTTTGCACACAATGTATATAGACTCTTTTTTTCTTTTTTCTACTGTGTTATTGACTTGTTTATTGTTTACTCCATGTGTAACTCTGTGTTGTTGTCTGTTCACACTGCTATGCTTTATCTTGGCCAGGTCGCAGTTGTAAATGAGAACTTGTTCTCAACTTGCCTACCTGGTTAAATAAAGGTGAAATAAAAAATTAAAATAAACACTCACACTCACACACACGCACACACACACACACAGTACACTGACAAGCCCCATAGCTGGACACAGTCATAGCCCGTAACAATAGCTGCAGTGATGTAACTCAAAGGACTCTTTTAATTTCCCCTCTTTCTCAACAATACAGAAATTGCAGCCATTGAATTGTCTCTGCAGGGAACCTGGGAGATGTAGTTTGATGTAGTTTTTGTGTCTCTGACTTGCAGGGGTTGTTGGATTTAAAATGAATACATCTTCAAGTAGAGTGTTTGCTCCAAGTATAACATCTGTTCGTCTATTTATTGGAATACACAACCTGAGCTTCAACCCCAATCTGAGGACAACAGTGAATTAACCTACACTCACCAAATGAAAACTATTTTTGGCACCTTTAGGCACCTTTCTCTGTTTGTTACACCCTCGTCATAGAATACTGTCGCACTATTATATCACATGCTACAGATGTAGGATTTTAATTTAAGCCAGTTTGCTAAAGCAGGAGAATAATCCTGCAGCAACAGGAAATGTGAATTATTAATTTTAAAAAATTGTAGAGGTTGCTACATTTTTCATAAAGGAAATTACAGTCTTCAGAAGACAAATATAGTACAAGTTTTAATTTCCTGCATTGCAGGAGGATCAAATTAAGATCCAACATCTGTATAACAACTGCTTGCCTAAACGTTGGTTCCCTAACTGCACTAACAAAAGGTCATAACCTTGTTCTCTTTTCCTCCCTCTTTATTGATTTCCCCCGTATCTCTTTCTCATCCCACCAGTTGTTGCCTAATGCCTGTAGATACCACCAGCAGCACCAATGGGTCAAACTAAGACATCCCAGACGATATGTGGTAAACAAGAGTGTTTGATTGATTGAGTCCCCCTTATCGACAATGAGTGAAATTCGCTGTCAATCAATACTTAGACCTTGTTGAAAACTTGATATAGTTTTAACATTCAAGCTGGACATATTTGTGTTGTGTGTGTGTGTGTGTGTGTGTGTGTGTGTGTGTGTGTGTGTGTGTGTGTGTGTGTGTGTGTGTGTGTGTGTGTGTGTGTGTGTGTGTGTGTGTGTGTGTGTGTGTGTGTGTGTGTGTGTGTGTGTGTATGACTAGGATACAAGCTATCAGTCTTTCAGCAAAGAATATACCACTGAGAGAGAGTACCACTTAGTCTGCTATTTCAGACTGCCATTTGAGAGAGAGAGAGTACCACTTAGTCTGCTATTTTAGACAGCGAGAGAGAGAGAGAGAGAGAGAGAGAGAGAGAGAGAGAGAGAGAGAGAGAGAGAGAGAGAGAGAGAGAGAGAGAGAGAGAGAGAGAAAGAGAGAGAGAGAGAGAGAGAGAGAGAGAAAGAAAGAGAGAGAGAGAGAGAGAGAGAGAGAGAGAGTTTACTTTGAATTCTTCCTATTTGCCAGATCCCTCCCACTGTTTCATTTATTACCTGGTTTTGCGATTCTTATTCATAACCAGTTCAGATGCCATCTGATAATGTCTCACCTATTGGTTCCATGAGGCAGGAGCTGAATGAATGAAGGGAGGGAATGTGATGTACCCATTTAACTATGCATCACCTTACCTGCCGTGATCAGGTATTGTATCTGTTTCCAAAACAGGCAGAATTATTATTATGGCACGACTTGCCCTGCTGGAGTCACATGGTCATTGTCGGCATGTGTGTGTGTGTGTGTGTGTGTGTGTGTGTGTGTGTGTGTGTGTGTGTGTGTGTGTGTGTGTGTGTGTGTGTGTGTGTGTGTGTGTGTGTGTGTGTGTGGCATGGGCTGATAAGGCCGTGAGGGACTTAACATAGACCCTTGACACTTTCTCTGAGTGTTAATCTGAGAGAGGAAGAGGCTGGAAGGTGCTGCAGACACACACACACGCACACACACACACACACACACACACACACAAGGGAAAGGCAGGTTATGAAATGTCAATGTGTCAGCTCCAACGTGATAGCCCATGGGGCAAAGTGTGTCTGGACACAAAAGCTTGTGTAAACAAAAGTTCCTTAGGAATTAAATGTCCCACACATAGAGCTACATACCACATACATAGGGCTACATACCACATACATAGAGCAACATACCACACACACAGAGCTACATACCACATACATAGAGCTACATACCACATACATCAAGCTACATACCACATATATAGCACTACATACCACATACATAGAGCTACATACCACACACACAGAGCTACATACCACACACACAGAGCTACATACCACATATATAGAGCTACATACCACAAACACAGAGCTACATACCACATACAAAGAGCTACATATCACATACAAATAGCTACATACCACATACACAAAGCTACATACCACACACACAGAGCTACATACCGCATATCTACAGACAACACAGCTACACAACACTTACATGGAGCTAAATACAATAATATTAGTGTTGTGAGTTTTTATTTGAACTAAGAAATACCTGTTGCATTCAAGTCAAACCCCACACTGTAGCTATAAAGGTACTGCAAAAAAATACTGCACATTTCGTCTGACAAGGTGAACGATGTGAAATCCTGGAGGAAGGAGAGAAGTGATGTGTCATGGCCGACCTGACTCAAGTCTAGTTCAGCTCGTTTCGGGGTGAGGGTTAGAGACAGAGAGACAGAGAGAGACAGAGAGAGACAGAGAGAGAGAGACAGAGAGAGAGAGACAGAGAGAGAGAGAGAGAGAGAGAGAGAGTGCCAGATGACATCACTGAAACCAAACGCCAGACTGTTCTGATTCTTATCTCCAGGACAATATAACACCAGCACTGCCAAGAGGAATGGAAAAGGGAAAAGGGACATCCAGCTGAAGTTACCAAACGGTTAGTCATTGTCAGTGACATTATTTGCAAAGTGGAGCAAGAGACCAACTGTGTCATATGTTATGATAAGGTTGAGATAGGTATTATACAGTTGGACTAGATGATCAAAACCTTCTTATCCACACAATGTGAAAATGTGTCTCAATGGAGACATGATACACATCAGATTTAATCGGTATGGAGGGCAAAGAAAAAGCCTGCAGATAAGATATTACATTCTCTCAGTGTCTCAATATCTCAGTAGTTTGGTATTATGAAACAAATGTTCTTTGCCTAAAATAACTAGGATGGATAGAGGGCCATTGGCGTGTCATCTTCTGTGACTAATACAGCAAAACAGCACTCTTCAGAAGTCTCGTTGGCAAAGACACAAAATACTGCATGGACACATACTAGTGGACGAAAACAACCTAACATCAATACATAAAATGCCTTCTAAATCCATTGTATGTAGAATTGAATAGAAATTAGCTCTTTGAAGCCATATAACAATCCATATAATTTACTCAGGACTTTCTACTCATCTGCCATACAAAGTAAATGCCGGTTGCCTATAAAATGCTGAGGGAATTTGAGAGGGAGAGGAAAGCCTGGCTGGATTTGTTAAGCTCCTCTCTCTGTGGGTGTCTTCTTAGTCACAATGTAAAACCTTGTCTAAATCACAGTTGTTTACCAGATGGGGGGGGTTTACATCAGATTTACACCGATGTCACAATTCTGACATCACACACCAATGTAATGTAAATTTGTTTCTGTCCTTTTCTAGGTACATTGATAAGACTAAGTATTGAAATATTGATTGTAGTAGAAATAGAATAGCTGCAGGATCAAGTGTTATAACCTTGTCACAAGGGATGCTAGAGAGTAGAGTAGTCACAACACTAGAACGTCCCAAACAAATATTAGCAGTTGATGAAGCCGTCTTCCAACCTCACACAGTCTCCTTTAGAGGTAGATGACATAGATGTGGGTGCTTAACCGCTCCATCTACAGTACATGGATTAGAACACACACACTTTGTATTTTCCTCTCCTGGATGTGATTACATTGGGAGACGGGGTGAGTGATGTGTGTGTGTATGGATGAGGTAGACTATCAGAATCACTGGGTGTCCATGTATTATTCCATTACCATGAAAACAAAGCAGCTTCATCCAGCACCACAGCCAAACAGGTATTCATCCTCCTCTTCTCCCATCCTTCTCCTGTCCCCGTTGTCTTCTCCCATCCTTCTCCTGTCCCCGTTGTCTTCTCCCATCCTTCTCCTGTCCCCGTTGTCTTCTCCCATCCTTCTCCTGTCCCCGTTGTCTTCTCCCATCCTTCTCCTGTCCCCGTTGTCTTCTCCCATCCTTCTCCTGTCCCCGTTGTCTTCTCCCATCCTTCTCCTGTCCCCGTTGTCTTCTCCCATCCTTCTCCTGTCCCCGTTGTCTTCTCCCATCCTTCTCCTGTCCCCGTTGTCTTCTCCCATCCTTCTCCTGTCCCCGTTGTCTTCTCCCATCCTTCTCCTGTCCCCGTTGTCTTCTCCCATCCTTCTCCTGTCCCCGTTGTCTTCTCCCATCCTTCTCCTGTCCCGTTGTCTTCTCCATCCTTCTCCTGTCCCCGTTGTCTTCTCCCATCCTTCTCCTGTCCCCGTTGTCTTCTCCCATCCTTCTCCTGTCCCCGTTGTCTTCTCCCATCCTTCTCCTGTCCCCGTTGTCTTCTCCCATCCTTCTCCTGTCCCCGTTGTCTTCTTCCATCCTTCTCCTGTCCCCGTTGTCTTCTCCCATCCTTCTCCTGTCCCCGTTGTCTTCTTCCATCCCTCTCCTGTCCCCGTTGTCTTCTTCCATCCCTCTGTTCATCTATCAGACACAGACAGCCTCTTTTTACTTTTCATTTCTCCCCGGTCATTTTGAATGGGTAATATGATATGCACACACTGACTTTGATAAGTAGTCTCTCTGTTGATGCGTCTTCTTTCCTTGGTGTTCTTCATGGTCTGTTTGGTCTACTCTGCTATTTCACTGAAATGAGGCAGATAACAGAGTTGTCGCCTCTCTCTCTCTCTCTCTCTCTCTCTCTCTCTCTCTCTCTCTCTCTCTCTCTCTAAAACCCAGTCCTTGCCCTCAGGCTACTGTAACCCCATCCCTCCTTACATCCCCCAGTCTCAGACTACTGTACCCCCATCCCTCCTCACATCCCCTAGTCTCAGACTACTGTAACCCCATCCCTCCTCACATCCCCAAGTCTCAGACTACTGTACCCATCCATCCTCACATCCCCTAGTCTCAGACTACTGTACCCATCCCTCCTCACATCCGCTAGTCTCAGACTACTGTACCCCCCATCCCTCCTCACATCCAATAGTCTCAGACTACTGTACCCCCCATCCCTCCTCACATCCAATAGTCTCAGACTACTGTGCCCCCCATCCCTCCTCACATCCCCTAGTCTCAAACTACTGTACCCATCCCTCCTCACATCCAATAGTCTCAGACTACTGTACCCCCCATTCCTCCTCACATCCCCTAGTCTCAGACTACTGTACCCCATCCCTCCTCACATCCCCTAGTCTCAAACTACTGTACCCATCCCTCCTCACATCCAATAGTCTCAGACTACTGTACCCATCCCTCCTCACATCCCCTAGTCTCAGACTACTGTACCCATCCCTCCTCACATCCCCTAGTCTCAGACTACTGTACCCCCATCCCTCCTCACATCCAATAGTCTCAGACTACTGTACCCCCATCCCTCCTCACATCCCCTAGTCTCAGACTACTGTACCCCCCATCCCTCCTCACATCCAATAGTCTCAGACTACTGTACCCCCATCCCTCCTCACATTCCCCAGTCTCAGACTACTGTACCCCCATCCCTCCTCACATCCACTAGTCTCAGACTACTGTACCCCCCTCCCTCCTCACATCCCCTAGTCTCAGACTACTGTACCCCCATCCCTCCTCACATCCCCTAGTCTCAAACTACTGTACCCATCCCTCCTCACATCCAATAGTCTCAGACTACTGTACCCATCCCTCCTCACATCCCCTAGTCTCAGACTACTGTACCCATCCCTCCTCACATCCCCTAGTCTCAGACTACTGTACCCCCCATCCCTCCTCACATCCAATAGTCTCAGACTACTGTACCCCCATCCCTCCTCACATCCCCTAGTCTCAGACTACTGTACCCCCCATCCCTCCTCACATCCAATAGTCTCAGACTACTGTACCCCCATCCCTCCTCACATTCCCCAGTCTCAGACTACTGTACCCCCATCCCTCCTCACATCCACTAGTCTCAGACTACTGTACCCCCCTCCCTCCTCACATCCACAGTCTCAGACTACTGTACCCCCCATCCCTCCTCGCATCCCCTAGTCTCAGACTACTGTACCCCATCCCTCCTCACATCCACCAGGCTCAGACTACTGTACCCCCCCCCATCCCTCCTCATATCCCCTAGTCTCAGACTACTGTACCCCCCCCCATCCCTCCTCATATCCCCCAGTCTCAGACTACTGTACCCCATCCCTCCTCACATCCACCAGGCTCAGACTACTGTACCCCCCCATCCCTCCTCATATCCCCCAGTCTCAGACTACTGTACCCCATCCCTCCTCACATCCACCAGGCTCAGACTACTGTACCCCCCCCCCCCCATCCCTCCTCATATCCCCCAGTCTCAGACTACTGTACCCCATCCCTCCTCACATCCACCAGGCTCAGACTACTGTACCCCCCCCCCCATCCCTCCTCATATCCCCCAGTCTCAGACTACTGTACCCCATCCCTCCTCACATCCACCAGGCTCAGACTACTGTACCCCCCCATCCCTCCTCATATCCCCCAGTCTCAGACTACTGTACCCCATCCCTCCTCACATCCACCAGGCTCAGACTACTGTACCCCCCCCCCCCATCCCTCCTCACATTACCCAGTCTCAGACTACTGTACCCCCATCCCTCCTCACATTCCATAGTCTGACTACTGTACCCCCCATCCCTCCTCACATCCACAGTCTCAGAGTACTATACCCCCCATCCCTCCTCACATCCCCTAGTCTCAGACTACTGTACCCCATCCCTCCTCACATCCACCAGGCTCAGACTACTGTACCCATCCATCCTCACATCCACAGTCTCTGACTACTGTACCCCCCATCTCTCCTCGCATCCCCTAGTCTCAGACTACTGTACCCCCCATCCCTCCTCACATCCCCTAGTCTCAGACTACTGTACCCTCCATCCCTCCTCACATCCCCTAGTCTCAAACTACTGTACCCATCCCTCCTCACATCCAATAGTCTCAGACTACTGTACCCCCCATTCCTCCTCACATCCCCTAGTCTCAGACTACTGTACCCCCATCCCTCCTCACATCCCCTAGTCTCAAACTACTGTACCCATCCCTCCTCACATCCAATAGTCTCAGACTACTGTACCCATCCCTCCTCACATCCCCTAGTCTCAGACTACTGTACCCATCCCTCCTCACATCCCCTAGTCTCAGACTACTGTACCCCCCATCCCTCCTCACATCCAATAGTCTCAGACTACTGTACCCCCATCCCTCCTCACATCCCCTAGCCTCAGACTACTGTACCCCCCATCCCTCCTCACATCCAATAGTCTCAGACTACTGTACCCCCATCCCTCCTCACATTCCCCAGTCTCAGACTACTGTACCCCCATCCCTCCTCACATCCACTAGTCTCAGACTACTGTACCCCCCTCCCTCCTCACATCCACAGTCTCAGACTACTGTACCCCCCATCCCTCCTCGCATCCCCTAGTCTCAGACTACTGTACCCCATCCCTCCTCACATCCACCAGGCTCAGACTACTGTACCCCATCCCTCCTCACATCCACCAGGCTCAGACTACTGTACCCCCCCCCCATCCCTCCTCATATCCCCCAGTCTCAGACTACTGTACCCCATCCCTCCTCACATCCACCAGGCTCAGACTACTGTACCCCCCCCCCCCCATCCCTCCTCACATCCCCTAGTCTCAGACTACTGTACCCCCATCCCTCCTCATATCCCCCAGTCTCAGACTACTGTACCCCATCCCTCCTCACATCCACCAGGCTCAGACTACTGTACCCCCCCCATCCCTCCTCATATCCCCCAGTCTCAGACTACTGTACCCCATCCCTCCTCACATCCACCAGGCTCAGACTACTGTACCCCCCCCCCATCCCTCCTCATATCCCCCAGTCTCAGACTACTGTACCCCATCCCTCCTCACATCCACCAGGCTCAGACTACTGTACTCCCCCCCCCATCCCTCCTCACATCCCCTAGTCTCAGACTACTGTACCCCCATCCCTCCTCATATCCCCCAGTCTCAGACTACTGTACCCCCATCCCTCCTCATATCCCCAAGTCTCAGACTACTGTACCCCCATCCCTCCTCACATTACCCAGTCTCAGACTACTGTACCCCCATCCCTCCTCACATTCCATAGTCTGACTACTGTACCCCCCATCCCTCCTCACATCCACAGTCTCAGAGTACTATACCCCCCATCCCTCCTCACATCCACAGTCTCAGACTACTGTACCCCCCATCCCTCCTCACATTACCCAGTCTCAGACTACTGTACCCCCCCCATCCCTCCTCACATTCCCCAGTCTCAGACTACTGTACCCCATCCCTCCTCACATCCACTAGTCTCAGACTACTGTACCCCCATCCCTCCTCACATCCACAGTCTCAGACTACTGTACCCCATCCCTCCTCACATCCACTAGTCTCAGACTACTGTACTCCCATCCCTCCTCACATCCACAGTCTCAGACTACTGTACCCCACATCCCTCCTCACATCCCCTAGTCTCAGACTACTGTACCCCCATCCCTCCTCACATCCACAGTCTCAGACTACTGTACCCCACATCCCTCCTCACATCCCCTAGTCTCAGACTACTGTACCCATCCCTCCTCACATCCCATAGTCTGACTACTGTACCCCATCCCTCCTCACATTCCCCACAGTCAGACTACTGTACCCCCCATCCCTCTTCATATCCTATAGTCAGACTACTGTACCCCCCCCCCCCATCCCCCCCATCCTCCATCCCCCTGCTTTCTTCTCCTGCTCCACATACAGGAAGAAAAGAATAGCAGTGACTTTAGGTCAGAGTCTAAGGGGACTAGTGGGTAACTTTATCCTACTCGTCTCTTCTTACTCAGGACATTGCTTCAGTTTGAGGATGTTATGGAGGAGACTGCCATGTCATAAGATAGTGGCAACTCACAGTGTCTTCTATATTAGCAAAGCTGCTAGTCTGACTTACTGTAACTATTAGAAATGGGACGCATTCTTCATTAAGTTAATTTAATAGCTAGTAAGGGTTTATGCAGAGTTTAAAAACAACAGCTTAATTTTGAAATGAGACACGATTTCTAACATCTGACATAAAAAAGCTGTCTAACTATTTGCAATTCCGCAACATCTATAAAACTAAGACGTGATCCAGCTACAGATGTAGAAAATTATCAGAAAGAAAATGTTGAGTTCCAATAAATAATGTGACATCATAAATCTTCACCACTTGAAAAGGGGACAGTATATCACATGAATAATAGAGAGATCATTAAATGTGTCAGGGGGATAGAAAAATAGCCCTGATTCATTTCACTACCAGGTAAGCAGTACATGATAAATACAGTGGCCTACCTCCTCAAACACTTTCTTTAATCACAAAAGTAATCAATCTATCTTTTTTCACATAAATATATGACTTCATCTGAAAATGTACCATCCACTTTATTATTAGTTCAAATCACATTTACAAAATTCGGAAATATCTCTCCCCCTGTCCCCCCCACCCATGTACACAACACAGTGAGCTTCTCAAACGGAATGTCTTGCTCTATGTCTTTTGAAAACATACTCTTTAACCTCATTATGTTCTGTCATATGATGAAGGTTTTTATCCCCAACAAGGTTCAACGACAAGTATTTGATGACATGCCTGCCATTGAAAAGGAAAACAGAATAAAAAGTATTCAGATATCACATGGTTGGTGTGGTGTCATTCATTACTGTAAACAGTTCTGAGGACTCCCTGAGAGTATTCACCATATCTAACCTAATTCTAGGAAACCTAGCTGTGGCTAAACTTGCCCTATTTTTCACTTCTTGATCAAAAAGCTATTTTGCTGCAGACGTCTTTGATCTGTCATTAGTCGGGTGATGCTGTTAGGACTAAAACTGATCTGTCATTAGTCGGGTGATGCTGTTAGGACTAAAACTGATCTGTCATTATTCGGGTGATGCTGTTAGGACTAAAACTGATCTGTCATTAGTCGGGTGATGCTGTTAGGACTAAAACTGATCTGTCATTAGTCGGGTGATGCTGTTAGGATTAAAACTGATCTGTCATTAGTCGGGTGATGCTGTTAGGACTAAACTGATCTGTCATTAGTCGGGTGATGCTGTTAGGACTAAAACTGATCTGTCATTAGTCAGGTGATGCTGTTAGGACTAAAACGGATCTGTCATTAATTGGGTGATGCTGTTAGGATTAAAACTGATCTGTCATTAGTCGGGTGATGCTGTTAGGACTAAAACTGATCTGTCATTAGTCGGGTGATGCTGTTAGGACTAAAACTGATCTGTCATTAATTGGGTGATGCTGTTAGGATTACAACTGATCTGTCATTAGTCGGGTGATGCTGTTAGGACTAAAACTGATCTGTCATTTATTGGGTGATGCTGTTAGGATTAAAACTGATCTGTCATTGGTTGGGTGGTGCTGTTAGGACTAAAACTGATCTGTCATTAATTGGGTGATGCTGTTAGGATTAAAACTGATCTGTTATTAGTCGGGTGATGCTGTTAGGACTATAACTGATCTGTCATTAATTGGGTGATGCTGTTAGGACTAAAACTGATCTGTCATTAATTGGGTGATGCTGTTAGGATTACAACTGATCTGTCATTAGTCGGGTGATGCTGTTAGGACTAAAACTGATCTGTCATTTATTGGGTGATGCTGTTAGGATTAAAACTGATCTGTCATTGGTTGGGTGGTGCTGTTAGGACTAAAACTGATCTGTCATTAATTGGGTGATGCTGTTAGGATTAAAACTGATCTGTTATTAGTCGGGTGATGCTGTTAGGACTATAACTGATCTGTCATTAATTGGGTGATGCTGTTAGGACTAAAACTGATCTGTCATTAATTGGGTGATGCTGTTAGGATTAAAACTGATCTGTCATTAGTCGGGCGATGCTGTTAGGACTAAAACTGATATGTCATTAATTGGGTGATGCTGTTAGGATTAAAACTGATCTGTCATTGGTTGGGTGATGCTGTTAGGACTATGACTGATCTGATTTGCTGTGACAGACAGAGACTATTTAACATGGACAGGCCTCATTATGACATCACAGATCACATCACCTCATGCTACTGTTAATGATCTAATCCTGTTGCCTAGTCATGTACCTATATGTACATATCTACCCTCAATTACCTTGTACCCCTGCACATGGACTCGGTACTGATACCCCGTGTATATAGCCAAGTTATTGTTACTCATTGTGTATTTATTCATTTTGTTATTATTTAAAAAATGTTCTCTCTGTATTGTTGGGAAGGGTCCATAAGTAAGGGTTAGGGTTAGGTTTTAGAGTTAGGGTTAGGGTTAGGTTTTAGAGTTAGGGTTAGGTTTTTAGGGTTAGGGTTAGGTTTTAGAGTTAGTGTTAGGTTTTAGAGTTAGGGTTAGGTTTAGAGTTAGGGTTAGGTAGGTTTAGAGTTAGGGTAGGTTTTAGGGTTAGGGTTAGGTTTTAGAGTTAGTGTTAGGTTTAGAGTTAGGGTTAGGTTTTAGAGTTAGGGTTAGGTTTTAGAGTTAGGGTTAGGTTTTAGGGTTAGGGTTAGGTTTTAGAGTTAGGGTTAGGTTTTAGAGTTAGGGTTAGGTTTTAGGGTTAGGGTTAGGTTTTAGAGTTAGGGTTAGGTTTTAGAGTTAGGGTTAGGTTTTAGAGTTAGGGTTAGGTTTTAGGGTTAGGGTTAGGTTTTAGAGTTAGGGTTAGGTTTTAGAGTTAGGGTTAGGTTTTAGAGTTAGGGTTAGGTTTTAGAGTTAGGGTTAGGTTTTAGAGTTAGGGTTAGGTTTTAGAGTTAGGGTTAGGTTTTAGAGTTAGGGTTAGGTTTTAGAGTTAGGGTTAGGTTTTAGAGTTAGGGTTAGGTTTAGAGTTAGGGTTAGGTTTTAGAGTTAGGGTTAGGTTTTAGGTTAGGGTTAGGTTTTTAGAGTTAGAGTTAGGGGTTAGGTTTTAGAGTTAGAGTTAGGGTTAGGTTTTAGAGTTAGGGTTAGGTTTTAGAGTTAGGGTTAGGTTGTTAGAGTTAGGGTTAGGTTTTAGAGTTAGGGTTAGGTTTTAGAGTTAGGGTTAGCTTTTAGAGTTAGGGTTAGGTTTTAGAGTTAGGGTTAGGTTTTAGAGTTAGGGTTAGGTTTTAGAGTTAGGGTTAGGTTTTAGAGTTAGGCTTAGGTTTTAGAGTTAGGGTTAGGTTTTAGAGTTCGGGTTAGGTTTTAGAGTTAGGCTTAGGTTTTAGAGTAGGGTTAGGTTTTAGAGTTAGGGTTAGGTTTTAGAGTTAGGGTTAGGTTTTAGAGTTAGGGTTAGGTTTTAGAGTTAGGGTTAGGTTTTAGAGTTAGGCTTAGGTTTTAGAGTTAGGGTTAGGTTTTAGAATTAGGGTTTAGGTTTTAGAGTTAGGGTTAGGTTTTAGAGTTAGGGTTAGGTTTTAGAGTTAGGTGGTTAGGTTTTAGAGTTAGGGTTAGGTTTTAGAGTTAGAGTTAGGGTTAGGTTTTAGAGTTAGAGTTAGGGTTAGGTTTTAGAGTTAGGGTTAGGTTTTAGAGTTAGGGTTAGGTTTTAGAGTTAGGGTTAGGTTTTAGAGTTAGGGTTAGGTTTTAGAGTTAGGGTTAGGTTTTAGAGTTAGGGTTAGGTTTTAGAGTTAGGGTTAGGTTTTAGAGTTAGGCTTAGGTTTTAGAGTTAGGGTTAGGTTTTAGAGTTCGGGTTAGGTTTTAGAGTTAGGCTTAGGTTTTAGAGTTAGGGTTAGGTTTTAGAGTTAGGGTTAGGTTTTAGAGTTAGGGTTAGGTTTTAGAGTTAGGGTTAGGTTTTAGAGTTAGGCTTAGGTTTTAGAGTTAGGGTTAGGTTTTAGAGTTAGGGTTAGGTTTTAGAGTTAGGCTTAGGTTTTAGAGTTAGGGTTAGGTTTTAGAGTTAGGGTTAGGTTTTAGAGTTAGGGTTAGGTTTTAGAGTTAGGCTTAGGTTTTAGAGTTAGGGTTAGGTTTTAGAGTTCGGGTTAGGTTTTAGAGTTAGGCTTAGGTTTTAGAGTTAGGGTTAGGTTTTAGAGTTAGGGTTAGGTTTTAGAGTTAGGGTTAGGTTTTAGAGTTAGGGTTAGGTTTTAGAGTTAGGGTTAGGTTTTAGAGTTAGGCTTAGGTTTTAGAGTTAGGGTTAGGTTTTAGAGTTAGGGTTAGGTTTTAGAGTTAGGGTTAGGTTTTAGAGTTAGGGTTAGGATGTTCTCTCTGTATGGTTGGGAAGGGTCCATAAGTCAGCATTTCACCTGTTGTTTTATGAAGCACGTGACAAATAACATTTATTTTATTTGACACATCTGATCCCAATCAGAGTTTCATGCCTCGCTCACTATATTCCTCCATCTCTCGGTCTGTTTATGGTATTCACTCCTCCTTCCTTTCTGCAGAGTCATAGGGCAGACAACAAGGAAAGGAACAAGGAAATACAAAAACAAAGTCATCTTGTATGCACAGAAATCACTGTCACACAAAAAATGTAATGTACGAGGGCCCTATAAATTCCTTGTTGCGGAGAACGCGGACGGAATCACGGAATCCAGACATTAAATCGCAATTCAGCAATATTTAAAAATGTCTAGAACTTTGTAGGAAATCTCTCCATTTTTCAGCTGGTCATTCAGTACAGCACCATTTCCGTTTCCATTCAATTGAACATTCCAGAACGTAGAAACGTACTGAACGCAGCCCAGGAAGGAAATGCCCTTCAGGTCAGTGTGTGCGCGGTCACCGTGTGTCTGTGTGTGTATGCTTATTTTCCTATGTATGTGTGTCTCTCTCTCTGTGTGTGTGTGTGTGTGTGTGTGTGTGTGTGTGTGTGTGTGTGTGTGTGTGTGTGTGTGTGTGTGTGTGTGTGTGTGTGTGTGTGTGTGTGTGTGTGTGTGTGTGTGTGTGTGTGTGTGTGTGTGTGTGTGTGTGTGTGTGTGTGAGTGTGTGTGTGAGTGTGTGTGTGTGTCTGTGTACACAGATGTAGGATCTTTATTTGTGCCAGTTTGCTACAGAAGGAAAATAATTCTGCAGCAATAGGAAATGTGAATTATTATGTGGATTATAATGAATACACATTTTTTGTAGGGGCTGATACATCTTTCCTAAGGGAAAGTCAAGTCTTACATTTCAAAGTGGAAATTAAAAACTTCAGACGCCTTTTCAAATACACTACAAGTTTCCTGCAACAGGGGGATCAAATTAAGATCATACATCTGTATATGCTACATGTGTTAACCTTTGGACTGTTCCCTGTCGTAACTCAGGAGGGAGCGAGACCTGCATGGAGAGCATTAGCCAGGGCCTCGTGGGATTCACTGTGTCCTGGCCTGGCTGTAGTAGTCAGTGAGTCAGTGTGTTATTACTAGAACTGTAGACCCAGCTGATGCAGATGTTATGTATTCACACATCAGGAGTGTTTGTTGTGTTCTGTGAGCAGTGTGTGCATGTTTTTAGAAGTGTGTGTAAGGCCAACAGAAGCTATGACGCATAGGAATAGGGGTAGTGACGTGTGTGTGTGTAAGCCTGTGCATGTGCATTTTTTTGTGTGTGTGCGTGTGTGTGTGTGTGTGTGTGTGTGTGTGTGTGTGTGTGTGTGTGCGTGTGTGTGTGTGTGTGTGTGTGTGTGTGTGTGTGTGTGTGTGTGTGTGTGTGTGTGTGTGTGTGTGTGTGTGTGTGTGTGTGTGTGCATGCGTGCGTGTGTGCGTGTGTGAAGTGTGTGTGAAGTGTTAGCTCTACCTGAAAGGCAACACATGCTTTGATTGCTTACTCTGTGTACCCTTTTAAGGTCAGAGGGAAAGAGACATAATTACGTATACTTCTCCATTGGGTTATTGCATGAATGCCAGATGCCTAAAAATGCAGTAGATGAGGAATTCATTCAGGATGTAATCAAAGCTATGGCAGATGAGAAGTGCTCTTAACTAAAACCTACGGTAAGATACTGTAGATATAAGAGCTATTTTGTAGCTCCCACTTCTGTCACAAGAAAATCAATAGGAAGGTGACCTGCATTGTTTTTGGTTGAAACTGGGCCATGATCCGCTTGTGCATTTCAGCAAGCCTTCTTTAGATTTACAGATAGGGTCTATGTTGACTGTGTCCCAGTCAGTGCTCTGCTGTCTGTGGATGATTTATCGAAGAGGCCAAGTCATTTATTTAATTTTTTAACCTTTATTTAACTAGGCAAGTCAGTTAAGAACAAATTCTTATTTTCAATGACGGCCTAGGAACAGTGTGTTAACTGCCTTGTTCAGGGGCAGAACGACAGATTTGTACCTTGTCAGCTCAGGGATTCAATCTTGCAACCTTTCAGTTACAAGTCTAAAACTCCGTTATAAAGGCAGCCAACTAAGTTCTCCTGGTGCTGCTGCTGTCGTGGAAACTGATAACTTAACCTTGGCGTTTGCATGTTCTGTATCATGTAAGTCCTTGCAAGGCGTAAGTGTGTGTATTTAAGAGAGAGGAAGAAAGGCAGAGAGAGAGTGTGTGTGTGTAACATTATAACTTTAGACCATCCCCTCGCCCATACCCGGGCGCGAACCAGGGACACTCTGCACACATCAACAACAGTCACCCACAAAGCATCGTTACCCATCGCTCCACAAAAGCCGCGGCCCTTGCTGAGCAAGGGGAACCACTACTTCAAGGTCTCAGAGCAAGTGACGTCACCGATTGAAACACTATTTAGCGCGCACCACCGCTAACTAAGCTAGCGTTTCACATCCGTTACATGTGCGTGTGTGTGGTTCTGACTATGCACATGCTGAGCCTGACTGCAGACCTGTGATGTGTTCTATTTAATGAGTAACCAAACATAGTGACAGCCTGTTCAAGAGGTGAGAGAAGGAAATTGTTTTTTCTCAGTGACACAGTAAAATATCAGGGTTACCCATTTTAAAAGTAACCTTTATTTAACTTTGAAGTAACTCAGTCATAAAAGTCCAGTTGTCTACCTTTATTTTATAAAATACCCTTGGCAATTAGTGGCCCTGGTGCCAGCCCTGATACTGTATATGTCACGCCCTGACCATAGAGAGCCCTCTGAATTCTCTATGGTGGTTTAGGTCAGGGTGTGACTAGGGGGGGGGGGGGGGGGGTTATCTAGTATTCGATTTTCTATGTTGGTGGTTTGTATGGTTCCCAATTAGAGGCAGCTGTTTATCGTTACCTCTAATTGGTTACCTCTATTTAGGTAGCCTTTTTTCCCACCTGCCTTTGTGGGATATTGTTTGTGTTAGTGTGTTGAGCACTACGACTTCACGTTCATTGTATGTTAATTGTATTCTTAGTTTCACTTTACTAAAATATGTGGAACTCAAATCACGCTGCGCCTTGGTCCGTCCTTCATGACAATCGTGACAGTATATTACCATTCATCTCATTCATATCTACAGTACCATACAATACAAACAGCTACTCTGTTTATTATCTATGCATAGTTACTTTACCCCTACCTACATGTACATATTACCTCAATCACCTTAACTACCTTGTACCCCTGCACATTGACTCGGTACTGGTACTCCTTGTATATAGCCTCCTTATTGTTTTTTTACTGTGTACTATTTTCCTTTTATTTGTGCTAATTTTCTTTTGAACTTTGCGTTGTTGGTTAAGGGCTTGTAAGTAAGTAAGCATTTCACAGTAAAGTCTGCACCTGTTGTATTCGGTGCTGTAACAAATACAATATATATACAATGCATTCAAAAAGTATTCAGACCTCTTACCTTTTCCCACATTTTGTTACGTGCCAGCCTTGTTCTAAAATGGATTAAATAAACAAATGTTCTCATCAATCTACACACAACACCCCATAATGAAAAAGCAAAAGCAGGTTTTTAGTTTTTGGTAATTTATTATTAAGAAAAAACATAATTTCCTTATTTACATAAGTATTCAGACCCTTTGCTATGAGACTTGAAATATAGCTCAGGTTCATGCTGTTTCCATTGATCATCCATTGAGTCCACCTGTGGTAAATTCAATTGATTGGACATGATTTGGTAAGGTCCCACAGTTGACAGTGCATATCATAGCAAAAACCAAGCCATGAGGTTGAAGGAATTGTCTGTAGAGCTCCGAGACAGGATTGTATCAAGACACAGATATAGGGAAGGGTACCAAAACATTTTGGCAGTATTGAAGGTCCCCAAGAACACAGTGGCCATTATTCTTAAATGGAAGATGTTTGGAACCACCAAGACTCTTCCTAGAGTTGGCCACAGGCCCAAACTGAGCAATTAGGGGAGAAGGGCCTTGTTCAGGGAGGTGACCAAAAACCTGATGGTCACTCTGACAGAGCTCCAGAGTTCCTCTGTGGAGATGGGAGAACCTTCCAGAAGGACAACCATCTCTACAGCACTTCACCAATCAGGCCTTTATGGTAGAGAGGCCAGACGGAAGCCACTCCTTAGTAAAAGGCACATGACAACCCGCTTGGAGTTTGCCAAAAGGAACCTAAAGGAATCTCAGACCATGAGAAACAAGAACAACTCAGCCAGGGTCAATCCATCTAACATGTCAACTCAGGGAAAGTGCTTGATTGGACACACTGAATTAAACTGCGTGTGTGCGTGGGGACGTGTTTAACTATCCTTGTGGGGACCATAACTAAACTGTGTGTGTGTGTGTGTGTGTGTGTGTGTGTGTGTGTGTGTGTGTGTGTGTGTGTGTGTGTGTGTATGTGTGTGTGTGTGTGTGTGTGTGTGTGTGTGTGTGTGTGTGTGTGTGTGTGTGTGTGTGTGTGTGTGTGTGTGTGCGTGTGAGCGCATGTGCGTGTGTGTGTGTGTGTGTGTGTGTGAGCGTGTGTGTGTGTGTGTGTGTGTGTGTGTGTGTGTGTGTGTGTGTGTGTGTGTGTGTGTGTGTGTGTGTGTGTGTGTGTGTGAGCGTGTGTGTGTGTGATCCCACTGTCCTTGATGCGCTCCATAGCTATGCCTGTCACAGCTTAATGTTGTCCTTTTGTTTTTCCTGCTACAGTAAAAAATGATGTTTCTGTTGCGCTGGTGGTGTGAGAACAGCAACATCAGAGACCATTAAGTCGTCACAGACCCAGTCACGTCGTCACACTCCTAACCCCTCCCCCCCACACTCCTATCACCCTCTCCCAGCCGGCTGTGACGTGACAGACAGGGAGTCAGGGAGGACAGCAGTGGGCTACAGTACAACTGCCGTACAACACTCTGTTGATTCCCATCTGATTTTATTCAACTTTTTTTTTTAAACTATGCAAGTCAATTATAGGAAGCACTACCACAGCCTAACCAAGAGGCAAAACACAGCAACACTATAAAAACAATGCGTCACATTGTCATAGTTTAGCTAACACTCCTGCTAGGGACCTACACAGCAGAGGAGGCTGGAGGGAGGAGCTATAGGAGGGTGAGCTCATTGTAATGGCTGGAATGGAATGGTATCAAATACATCAATCATATGGACACCACGTGTTGGATCCGCTCCATTCCAGCCATTACAATGAGCTCCTCCCACCAGCCTCCTCTGATACACAGTCAGTCCATACTAATCTTGGTCTGTTGTGAGAAGCTTGATTACCTCTGCTCCCCCCTTTCCCCTTCTATTTTCCTTTCCTCTTCCTCTTCTCTCACTATTCCTGGAGGGAGGGAGAGCAAAGCGAATCACTTTGAAGACTAATTGAGGATTAAAGACCTTAAAGCACCGTGCCACTTCTTCAGGGTAACATGTACCAGAAGAGGCAGTGAGGGGAAGATACAGTATGTTATAGGATTACACCTAAGACAATATCCCTAAGACAATCAGATGGCTTCTTTGTCTCAGCAAGACACACATACTGTTTACACACGTCAGCCTGACCCCCCCCCCCCCCCCCCCCCCCCCCCCCCCACACACACACACATGACAGGAGGCTGCTGAGGGGAGGACAGCTCACAATAATGTCTGGAACGGCGCAAATGGAATGTCTTCAGACACGTGGAAACCATGTGTTTGATGAATTTGATACCATTACACTATTCCGCTCCATCCATTACCACAAGCCCGTCCTCCCCCAATTAAGTTGCCACCAACCTCCAACCACACTCTCAATAATTCAGAATTCCAAGACAGTTGTAATTTTTGTGCGAACACAAATCAAAATGTTATGGCCGGCTGTGAGGCCAACATGGAGGTAGGTTCGTATGCTGGAGTGTTATGGACGGCTGTGAGGCCAACATGGAGGTAGGTTAGTATGCTGGAGTGTTATGGATGGCTGTGAGGCCAACATGGAGGTAGGTTAGTATGTTGGAGTGTTATGGATGGCTGTGAGGCCAACATGGAGCTAGGTTCGTATGCTGGAGTGTTATGGATGGCTGTGAGACCTACATGGAGGTAGGTTAGTATGCTGGAGTGTGTAGCTCCAGGACTTCTATGGCTCTGGTCCTGGAGAGCACATGACCATGGAAACCTCTGAGTTGTTTGGAGTATAAACAGATCGGAGGCCTTGCCAAGCCAAGGCCTCTGAGCTCTCTGTGCAGTACACTCTATCTCTCTGTACACTGTATGCATGCCACCAAGGTGTAGATCAAGACCCTGATCGAAGCTCAGTTGGTTTTTCCTCCCTAAAAAGTTAAGTGTATGATTCATGGAGGACAAACTGATCCGAGATCTGTGCCAAGAGGGCAGCTTCTATCTAAAACCCACCTGTCAAATAATGTGTCCTCCCTATCTATATGGTCAGACTGAGAAGCTATTGTAGACCTATTATAAACCCAATGTCCGACATCCACAACCACCTTTGGATGTCTTTATGCGTTTACAGCTCCCAATCCCCGACCTGCCTGCACTACAGCATGTGATTTTGCTTGTGTTCATGCGTGGCAAACCTAAGCATTTAAAGAATGTATAAAAGTCCACTATAAGCCAACCAGAAGCCACTTGCATCTTCTTCACAACCATATTATGCTGGCATAGGAAGAGGTTATGTGATGTAATACTGGTGTTACTGTGGAAGTAATACTTCCATGGATTTGTGTAGTGTCTGTTATGGTAGCACGAGACTAAGGAATGACAAGCCAGCACTACACATCATGCGAGGCTATTACAGACCAGCAATAATCAACTTATCATCAAACTCTTTGTGTGCAGTTATAGCCTTATTGTTACCTGCATTTATAACATTAACTATAACAGTTATCATTGTAGTTGCATTACCTATGTCACAAATGTTGACAAAACACTTTTTAAGGAACACAAAACAATTATTGTGGTGATGTTGATGCGCTTGTGTGTAGGCCTGCTAGGTGTTACAGTACACACACCTGTTATGCGTCCCCCCACAAGGTCTTAGTCATGGTAAATGCCAGATATGTGTGGTAAAAGATTACAGGCCTGGGTTTAACATGGTAGTGAATGTGTGATAGGGTTAACAGCATGGGAAACTACTGGCCTTGGAAATCTGAGCCTGATAGGTGCATAATGTGAACAGCAATGAGCAGTATGCACATTATTCTTATTGGTGGTAACACTTTACATTGAAGTTTCCTTATTACAGAGTAATTACATTCAATAACAACAACATAAGAGATCGTGAAGATACCTACATTTTGTTGAATGGAAAGGGTTTGTTTTGCATTACGGTCAAACCATTGTGTAGCCATTTATACAGGGTGAGTACAGGTTTGCTTAGCTTTTCCTACGCGAGTTAGTGGGACAACATACCTTACATCAACTAGAGCTCCGTAACTAATGTATATTTAGCTATGTACAATTTAAACTCGAGAGTGCCCTGTCCACCCAGGTATGACGTGGGCTGCTACATCAGCACCTTGGATACGGGCACACCATTCACCAAAGAGCTCCTGCCCCGTTTTCAGCCAATCAGCGAGTGTTTTCTCGATAGGAGATCAACCCCACCCCCTTCGCTTCCTAACATTATCGTTCCTCTTTGGGAATGTCCTTTCCGACAGAGCTGTAGATTTGACTGAAATTTCCAAATGCAACCCCCGTTTCTTTTACTCATCATTTTCAAAGTGCCATTCTCTGATCTAACAGATTGCGTTTGCTCTAGCATGGTAATAACGCATGGTTATTACGGTTTCATGGGTGAGAGTGTATTCAGCTCAACAAATTGCTCGCTCATTATTTTAAAACATGTCAAATAAATAAGTCGGAAGCACTTGGCAATACCAGTTAACCTATTGGAATGCAAGTATTCCGTATCATAGCCTTCTCGAGGCAATAGGGGAGATATATCTCGGCTGAAATTATTGATACGCTGATCTAAATCATGTTGGATGTCAAGCAAAGGCATATAATCTATCAACTATGCATCACTGAAAATACATAATCAAAATATACTATATGCAAATGACATAATTTAGCATATGTCTGACTTCATAATCGATATATTTTTGTCTGCTGTCAGAGACATAGGAAAAGTGTGACGCAAATGTTCTTGTTATGGCCGTCTCTTCATTTTTATGCCTTGGATTGACAGTATAACTAACCAATACACTTTCGAGTTTGTACATTTCCAGCAGGCTGGATTCCCCAATTTGACCAATTGCAGGCCCAGATTTGGTGCTCGTATTGTTTTGACCTCTGAAACCGCATCACCGCCTACCTCGTGCCCATGGCGGAGGAAAGCTATAAATATAGGCGCATGACAGCCGACTGGGACGAAGTTGTAAAACTCCCAGGTAGAAGGGAAACATTCTGCAAGCCTGCTGAAAGGGGAAAACGCCAAACAACCTAAAAATCTAAACTAAAGCAAAATAAATAACCATAACCTATCGACGTCTACATACTTGGAATACTTTTTTTATGTTAATATTATATTATATGTGACGAAAATCACCCTACACTTCTATTTGCACTAACGGTACTTCAAAACTACTGAGAATCTTTTATTTTGTACGAAAAAGTAAGTATTGCTTTTGGCTCAATTACTCTTTGTATGTTCGATTGGATATCCATCACTCATCTATAGCCCAGTATTCTTGATGAACTATTTACCCCAGATTAATCAAGTTGATTTGCTGCGTCAGTCCCTGAAGTTAGGGAGGGGTAGCCTAACTAACTGAAGCGTGTGTGAGAGAAAGAAAGACGGGATATGAGGTAAATAGTCATCTACATTTGCTTGACTATCAAGACTGACTGTCAAATTATTGAAAGAAGAAACTTGCGGAGAGGCAATAGGCTATGCATGGAATTGTGTTAATATCTTTTTTGGCCCCGTTATTAAATCTCCAGGTCGGAAAGAATTAATATTATATCAAGTGGTAATTTATAGGTCCGCAGAGATAAGAAAGGTAGCTGCTCACACTGCCTCAAACGAACAAAACCATCCGCTGTTGGGCAGAAAACCGTCTATTTCGTAATGACCGAGTAGGATTGTTTATTGGATACAGCTTATTGTGCATTTTGTTCTGTACTTGGCCATATCCAAAATGAATAGACTAGTTGTTACATTTTGATAAACCGTTTGTCGACACTGTTCCGATAATAGCAACACCTAACCTTTATATCCCCTGCCTCGCCTAGTCGACGTTCACTGCTACATTTTAATCAGCATACTAAGTAGTGCTAGTTGAGAGCCGCCAATCTGATACAATATTTACAGGGTACATTTTTCTATCGCCAGCCTGATTGCTAATATGTAACTGTTCTGTAAAAAAAAAAGTGCAGTATGCCTTTCCGAATGTAACTGCGACTCTGTGACGTTGGCAACATTGTAACGAGGCTAGCTATTTATTATGTAACACGATCAGTTCTAGTGCTTCTCTATAGCTTCGTATAGAAAAAACAGCACAGCTCTTTCTCTGTGGAGATTTCTAACATTCTGAAAATCGTTTTCATCTACTGTGAAATCTTTAGGTTGTTCATGTTGAGTTTAGATATGCAGACAAATTCACTAGATCCCCTTGCTTGTCATGGCTATTTATACATTAGGTCGTTCTGTTCCATAGCGTGACATTGCATTGTTAAAGATGATTCAGGCTATAGACCTTGATACGGAATACGGCATTGTTCGGGAAAGCGCTTGTAAGTAAGGGTTTCACTACTGTTTTACACCTGCTGTATCCTGTGCATGTGACAAATAAACGTTGCGACTTGAAACAAGACAGAGAAGAGGTGAACGCTTGATCCGTCATAGCATACTAGTTGATTTGAGTGTTCATACGGACTGCAATAATATTCTAGATGTTTCCCTCGGGAAGTAAAGGGTTAACGTTTAAAGGGCATTTTATTGCATTCCTTTACAAAGTCTGCAATAGTAGACTCAACCTCAGTCAAGTAGGCGAGGACATTGCCACCCACACCTTTGAGAAGTGTTGCCTGTTTACAAAATGTTGTCCAATTATACCTAATGTTGTAATGCAAATTCTTCATGGCTTGTACCTAGTGGAGGAATGGTTCATGCCTTTTAATGTCTTATTGTTTTGCATATCTGTCTGAACAATATGCTAATCATTTTTATCTTCTCTTTTTTCAGGAAAAAACAACGCTCAACCTTGTGGAAGAACGCCTCTTGCGACTAGCACTTTTGTTTTTAGAGCAGTTCCACAAAGCTCTAGTTCCTTTTGCCTGGTGTTGACCCAACCCATCACACCCTACCCTGCCTGGGAAGCACCTACGCCACCCACCACAGATACGTAAAGCAACTCAACAGGACGCAGCTGCCGACACCTCTTCTCGCGCCCGGAGCAGTTCAACAGCCAGCTATGCAGCTTGAAATCCAAGTAGCCCTCAACTTCGTCATCTCCTACCTTTACAACAAGCTGCCGCGACGACGGGTCAACATCTTCGGCGAGGAGCTTGAGAGGCAGCTCAAGGGGAAGTATGAGGGCCACTGGTACCCAGACAAGCCATACAAGGGCTCTGGATTCAGGTGCATCCACGTAGGGGAGAAGGTGGACCCAGTGGTAGAGAAGGCAGCCAAAGAGAGTGGCCTGGACATTGAGGATGTGCGCCACAATCTGCCTCAGGACCTCAGTGTGTGGATCGACCCCTTCGAGGTATCCTACCAGATCGGGGAGAAGGGGCCCGTCAAGGTGCTCTACGTGGACGACAGCAATGAGAGCAGCCCCAGTGGTCTGGAGCTGGACAAGGAGATCAAGAACAGTTTCAACCCTGAGGCCCAGGTCTTCATGCCCATCAGCGAGCCTGTGGTGGGCCCCTCTCCGACTTCCAGCTCGCCCTCGCCTCCCTTCGGCCACTCGGCTGCTGTCAGCCCCACCTTCATGCCACGCTCCAACCAGCCTTTAACCTTCACCACCGCCACCTTCGCCGCCACCAAATTCGGCTCCACCAAAATGAAGAGCAGCAGCCGCAACAACCAGAACGGCAACGGTGGCCAAGGCGGGCAGGGCCAGAAGGTGGCCCGCACCTCGCCCACCAACCTGGGCCTGAATGTGAACACGCTGCTGAAGCAGAAAGCCATCTCCACCTCCATGCACTCTCTGTACGGGTTGGGCCTGGGCCAGCAGCAGGCCTCAGCCCTCAGCCCCAACGCCAAGGAGTTTGTGTTCCCCAACCTCCAGGGTCAGGGGAGCCCGAGTGCCCTATTCACCGGTGACAGCTCCCTCAGCCTCAGCCCGCTGCAGTACAGCAATGCCTTCGACATGTTTGCGGCCTACGGAGGTCTCAACGACAAGTCCCTTATGGACGGCTTGAATTTCAGTTTGAACAACATGCAGTATTCGAACCAGCAATTCCAGCCAGTGATGGCCAATTAGTACACAGATACTACAGTACTAGTACACAGATACTACAGTACTAGTACACAGAAATGACCAGAGATATGTGATATGGGGGAAAAAAAGACTAAACGCACATCAAAATAAAATAGGAAACACAATTTCCAGGAAAAATTGAAAGTGACTTGTTGTCGACTGTAAGATCTGTGTTCAAGTCCAAGCGCATGAGCCTGAGGGTGAAATGACTCTGCCCCCTTGAGTTATCTTTTTTTACGATGAAGCTTGTAGTACAAGATGTCCAAGCTTGGTGACCTAAACTTCGACATGCATCATTATTTCTTTTGCCAACCAAGCACAGAAATTATTTTTTACGGGACTGTTTTAAAGATAAAGAAGAAAAACAATACAAGTCATGGCCTCTTTCAGTATTTAAGACATAACTGGACATGCCAATTTTCCAAGGATTGGCATTAATAAGTGGGATTTCCTGGTCTTTTTTCTAATTGTATAATTTAATTTAGTACAGAGTTTGTAAAATATCAGAGTATATATTGTTTCTACGACATGGTACTGCATTTCTATCTTTTTACTACTACAGTGATCCGTGATGGCTGCAGCGACTTTATGTTCTTTTTTTATTGAAATTGTGAAATGAATCCCTCTAAAAAAACATTGACTATTCTAAAGATTGTGTACAGAATATTCCGTAGTGGTGGGATTTAAGAATATTAGCTTTTTTGAAAAACAAGAGTTGTATTTTCTGTTAAGAGTTTAAAGATTTTTGCTATATTATGGACAAAATGTAATCGTATATTAATTTTGTACCTACATTGTGCAATACTTGATAAAACAAACGGTATAACAAAGTATTTGGAGTCAGTGTCTTACATGTTAAGCTGAACTGATCATTTATTAAGTTTGTATTAAAAAGCTTGAAATATCCCCTGGTCTATCTTCTCATTGGTAGTCTGGTCTTGTTGATTGGACAATGGACATATGTATGAAGGCAATATTATCCAGTTTTCCATATGCCATTGAATTGTTAATAAGTACACACACTTTATTGTAACCATAGGAGTCCTAGCCTATCCTTGTCTAATTTACCTCTGGTCAGCTACTCCTGGTGCACTGGCTCAAGACCTTGCTCTTGACACATGGCTCAAACCTGCAGTGTAACTTGTCATTTGCAAAGACCTCGCATAATATAAAGTACTGACATGTCAGTATGGTGCTATTGGTAAGACTGCACCGTTACACATGAATATTCTATACATGGTAGTCTTGTAACTAGTGTTACACAAATGGGCATATCGAAGTGTTCTGTATTCTTATTGCTGTGAATCAGGGTGAACGTTAGTGTTCTGCGCTATTGTCTAGAATTACCAGTGGGGTTTTCCTTGACAAAACAACTTAACAGTTTTCTACATTTCCATCAACATTCAAAACCTAGCTACGCAAAAAGAGCCAACGAGGGTATTCCCCTTTTACCGGAGATTTGATATACCCTGCACATGTATTCATTTCCGACTGTCTACGTTATCCTCAGCCTTCTGCTGGTTCTGAGTCTACATACTACGGTGGAGTCAGTCCATGTGCTTCCTGGGCCTATTAGGCATATGGATAGTGGGGTTAAGCCTGCTGTCATCCCAGACCTTAGCATGTCACCTCTGTGTCAGTTAGCCTACTGAGAGCTGAGGTGTTTATATTAGTGCACTGTACATGTTAGCTCTACTAGCCAACAGGCCCGTCTTTGAACGCTGCAGCCTGCCAGTTGTTTAGTCAAATAATGTTTTAGAATGCAAAGATGGTCCGGGAGGCTAGGTGATATGTTCTGTTTACAGTACCTTCATCCTGAGCATGTGTGTGGTCTCACACTCAGTCACATTTATTTTTGGGATAACACTTATTTACTACTCTTCATCTATACTGATTTTTTTGTGGATCTACTGAGCATTTTGGGTACTATAGTATAGCATAACAATAGCCACTTTGTAGAGGCAGCAAAGGCTTCTACACAGTGGCCAACTGCATGCTATTCTAAATGCTCTCAATTTTTCACCCAGTGTCCTGAGGTGACGGATCATTGGATAACTATGATTGCTGACTTGTGATGACAAAATGAATCGCATGGAATGAACAGAATGAGAATGACATTTTTATGGGATTAATGCTGGTCTGAAAAGGAAGTGTATGTTGCTTGTTTGATTCTTCCAAAAGTGATCTATGTTGAGGTCCTGTTGGGACTATTCATGTACTTGGTATCATGGTTTCAACCAGAATGGATTGCCTTTTGTTTCTATTTCTCATGTTGTTGTTGCTGCCACTGCTGCTGGTGTCATAATTAAGCAATTAGGCCCGAGGAGGTGTGGTGTATATAACCAATATGGCTAAGGGCTGTTCTTCTGTACAACACAACGAGGAGTGCCTGGACACAGCCCTTAGCCGTGGTATATTGGCCATATACCACAAACCCCTGAGGTTCCTTATTGCTATTATAAACTGGTTACCAACAGTAAAAACAAATGTTTTGTCACACCTGTGGTATAAGTTCTGGTATACCACGGCTGTCAGCCAATCAGCATTCGGGGCTCGAACCACCCAATTAATAAGTAGAACTAACATGCCGGTGGGTACACAGAGAGCACTTTAACCCTGGTGGCATACCACGATCCTCGGAGGTTAGCTCACCAAGTATCTGCGTTGTCTGTCAGCTGCACTTGGTAGATTGGCCCTAATAAAGTTCACAGATGGTTTTAGATATACAGTAAGTGTGTGTGTGTGTGTGTGTGTGTGTGTGTGTGTGTGTGTGTGTGTGTGTGTGTGTGTGTGTGTGTGTGTGTGTGTGTGTGTGTGTGTGTGTGTGTGTGTGTGTGTGTGTGTGTGCGCATTCACTTGTACGTGAGCATTTGTGTGCACATGTGCGTGTAATAGAAATATGTGTGTTGGGGACAAGCAGTTCTGGGGATGCCTTTGATGGATTATCACCCTGCTCTGCTCTCCTGAGCCTCGTCCGTCTGGTCTCCCCCACAGGCTCTAGTATCACTGGACGTCATCACCCCCGCTCTGATTCTAGGAGAGCGAGAGAGGGGGGACAGGGAGGAATGGGGAAGAAAGGGAGGGAGGAAGAAAAAGTGACTAGGCATAGAGGGAGAGAAAGGGGGTCAGAGAGAGAGAGAAAGGGGGTCAGAGAAAGAGAGAGAAAGGGGGTAGAAACAGGGACAGAGAAAGAGGAGGGATAGCAACAGAAAGAGAGTGTGAGAGAATGAGAGCTGGCGGCATCATCGATGTAATCCAGAGCAGAGCTGCGGCCGTCAGAAAAACAGGTGGAGCTTTCTGTTGAAACGAGCAGACATGGAGTTATGTTAAGGTCCTTCCAGTTCCCCAGCTCTAAGTCATGCAGCCTCCATTTCTGGAGCCACATTAAATGAGTTGATTGAGCAATGACAACCCACCAGGTACAGTTCAAAGTATTTTTGATTTACATTTGTTTGAGTTGTCAACTAATGTCAATTCAACATGAAATCAACCAAAAATGTCACCATGTCATTGGATTTAGGTTAAAAGTCAGATGAAAAAAAATGCAAAATACCTTTACATTGATGACTTTTTGCAAATTCAATCAGTTTTCCATTTTTGCCCTAGCACTACACCGTTGATTCAAATAATAAATGAATTATCAAGCTTATATCAGATGTGTAGTGCTACTACAAAAACCTACTGCTGCTACAACTGCTACTACTACTATGTCTCTTGACACATTCATGAAAATAGTCATGGTCTCTAAACCTTCAAGCTGCATACTGGACCCTATTCCAACTAAACTACTGAAAGAGCTGCTTCCTGTGCTTGGCCCTCCTATGTTGAACATAATAGACGTCTCCCTATCCACCGGATGTGAACCAAACTCACTTAAAGTGGCAGTAATAAAGCCTCTCTTGAAAAAAGTCAAACCTTGACCCAGAAAATATAAAAAACGAATCAACCTTATCGAATCTCCCATTCCTCTCAAAAATGTTAGAAAAAGCTGTTGCGCAGCAACTCACTGCCTTCCTGAAGACAAACAATGTATACAAAATGCTTCAGTCTGGTTTTAGACCCCATCATAGCACTGAGACTGCACTCGTGAAGGTGGTAAATTACCTTTTAATGGCGTCAGACCAAGGCTCTGCATCTGTCCTCGTGCTCCTAGACCTTAGTGCTGCTTTTGACATCATCGATCACCACATTCTTTTGGAGAGATTGGAAACCCAAATTGGTCTACACAGACAAGTTCTGGCCTGGTTTAGATCTTATCTGTCAGAAAGATATAATTTTGTCTCTGTGGATGGTTTGTCCTCTGACAAATCAACTGTACGTGTCGTTGTTCCTCAAGGTTCCATTTTAGGGTCACTATTGGTGAGGTAAACATAAAGTTTACTTTCATTAAGTTTACTTTTGTGACGATACACAGCTGTACATTTCGATGAAACAAGGTGAAGCCCCAAAATTGCCCTCCCTGGAAGCCTGTGTTTAAGACATGAGGAAGTGAATGGGGGCAAATGTTTTGCTTTTAAACTTGAACAAAACAGAGATGCTAGTTCTAGGTCCAAAGAAACAAAGAGATCTTCTGTTGAATCTGACGATTAATCTTGATGGTTGTACAGTCGTCTCAAATAAAACTGAAGGACCTTGGCGTTTTTGACGAACATATCAAGATCATTTCCATTTATGCAACATTTAGAAAGTCTGAAACTTTCTGTCCAAAAATGATGCAGAAAAATTAATCCATGCTTTTGTCACTTCTAGATTAGACTACTGCAATACTCTACTTTCCAGATACCCAGATAAAGCACTAAATAAACTTCAGTTAGTGCTAAACAAGGCTGCTAGAATCTTGACTAGAACCCCAAAAATGAATCATATTACTCCAGTGCTAGCCTCTCTACACTGGCTTCCTGCTAAGGCTAGGGCTGATGTCAAGGTTTTACTGCTAACCTACAAAGCATTACATGGGCTTGCTCCTACCTACAGTTGAAGTCGGAAGTTTACATACACTTAGGTTGGAGTCATTAAAACTCTTTTTTCACAGCGCCAGCTGCGCCACCAGAGACTCTGGGTTCGCACCCAGGCTCTGTCATAACCGGCCGCGACCGGGAGGTCCGTGGGGCGACGCACAATTGGCCTAGCGTCATCCGGGTTAGGGAGGGTTTGGCCGGTAGGGAAATCCTTGTCTCATCGCGCACCAGCGACTCCTGTGGCGGGCCGGACGCAGTGCGCGCTAACCAAGGTTGCCAGGTGCAAGATGTTTCCTCCGACACATTGGTGCGGCTGGCTTCCGGGTTGGATGGCGCTGTGTTAAGAAGCAGTGCGGCTTGGTTGGGTTGTGTATCGGAGGACGCATGACTTTCAACCTTTGTCTCTCCCGAGCCCGTACGGGAGTTGTAGCGATGAGACAAGATAGTAGCTACTAAAAACTATTGAATCCCACGAAATTGGGGAGAAAAAGGGGGATTTTTTTTTTTCAACCACTCCACAAATTTCTTGTTAACAAACTATAGGTTTGGCAAGTTGGTTAGGACATCTACTTTGTGTATGACACAAGTCATTTTTCCAACAATTGTTTACAGACAGATTATTTCACTTATAATTCACTGTATCACAATTCCAGTGAGTCAGAAGTTTACATACACTAAGTTGACTGTGCCTTTTTAAACAGCTTGGAAAATTCCAAAAAATGATGTCATAGCATTAGAAGCTTCTGGTAGGCTAATTGACATCATTTGAGTCAATTGGAGGTGTACCTGTGGATGTATTTCAAGGCCTACCTTCAAACTCAGTGCCTCTTTGCTTGAAATCATGGGAAAATCAAAATAAATCGACCAAGACCTCAGAAAAATAATTGTAGACCTCCACAAGTCTGGTTCATCCTTGGGAGCAAATTCCAAACGCCTGAAAGTACCACATTCATCTGTACAAACAATAGTATGAAAGTATAAACACCATGGGACCACGCAGCCGTCATACCGCTCAGGAAGGAGACGCATTCAGTCTCCTAGAGATGAACGTACTTTGCTGCGAAAGTGCAAATCAATCCCAGAACAACAGCAAAGGACCTTGTGAAGATGCTGGAGAAAACAGGTACAAAAGTATCTATATCCACAATGAAACGAGTCCTACATCGACATAACCTGAAAGTTCGCTCAGCAAGGAAGAAGACACTGCTCCAAAACCACCATAAAAAAGCCAGAGTACGGTTTGCAAATGCACATGGGACAAAGATCGTACTTTTTGGAGAAATGTCCTCTGGTCTGATGAAACAAAAATGGTACTGTTTGGCCATAATGACTACCGTTATGTTTGGAGGAAAAAGGATGAGGCTTGCAAGCAGAAGAACACCATTCCAACCCTGAAGCACGGGGGTGGCAGCATCATGTTGTGGGGGTGCATTGCTGCAGGAGGGACTGGACTTCACAAAATAGATGGCAACATGAGGAAGGGATATTATGTGGATATATTGAAGCAACATCTCAAGACATCAGTCAATAAGTTAAATCTTGGTCGCAAATGGGTCTTCCAAATGGACAATGACCCTAAGCATACTTTCAAAACTGTGGCAAAATGGCTTAAGGACAACAAAGTCAAGGTATTGGAGTGGCCATCACAAAGCCCTGACCTCAATCCCATATTTAATTTGTGAGCAAGGAGGCCTACAAACCTGACTGAGTTACACCAGCTCTGTCAGAAGGAATGGGCAAAAATTCACCTAAGTTATTGTGGGAAGCTTGTGGAAGGCTACCCGAAACGTTT
>NW_022261983.1:897225-932225 GCF_002021735.2 Oncorhynchus kisutch | reverse complement strand
CACACACACACACACACACACACACACACACACACACACACACACACACAGAGGAATGTTTTCTTCACTGTCTACCACATGAGCCTCAGGTGTGTGTTGGGTAGCTTGACTCAGATATGGATAAGGAAGAAGGAAGTTGGACTAGCTGTACTCTAACCCCCTTATGTCTTAGCAGTAGCCACAGTACAGTGGTATTTAGTCAAAAGAGCTGACACACACACAGATATGGATTAGAAAGAAGGAAGTAAGACTATGTGCAAATAGAGGCTGCACTTTACCAGCCAGTCACTCTTGAATAGCTTGATCATCTGCCTGTCTGACATCATTGATATATGGGCCTAAAGAAACAAAAGCAGTGAATACAAATATAACAGAGAGACTCAACCTTGGTAACGTCACAAAGAGCTACAGATGTATTTGATTATCTTAGCAGACCACATTCCATTCATTTGCGTCTTGCACCAATGCATTACTCATCAGAGAATTTTTTTTTGGGCTATATTTCATATTTTAATCATATCATGTTCAAATTCATTCAATAATACTGTATTCATCACACATTTTTTCTAATACAATAACAGCAGTGATGTAGTGGTAAAGAAATAGGTGGGTAAACTGATTGCCGGTCAGTAACAATAACAGTACCTATTCTTTCAATGCGTTTTTCCGCTAAAGGTGGGTAAACTGATGGGTAAAAAAAAGTGGGTGAACTGTTTAGTTGCGTTTACACTCTACCACACCACTGATTAACAAGCCACCCCAGGCCTAAACCCCTGTGGAACAAGCCAAGAGGACAGTGGCATAGATACAGTATAACCTTGGAGTGGGAAGCCTACCAGAGGTGCCTTATTTTTAACTGCCTGGTGATCTAGCATCTAGTTGAAATACCTGTGAGTGATGGAGATCTCCCCAGAGCCCCATGAAACCTGTTAGGGCATCCCTTTTCAGGACAGGAGGGGAACAACCTGCCACACAACAGCTGGAACTGGAGCTGTCCTCTCTGACTCAGGACAATGGAATCCCAGCCATTCCAGTATAACATAAAGGAACGCAGGCACACACACAGGATCACACACACATTCCTCCCGCATCACTCTTTCGCTCTCTCTATTTGACATTTTGACTATTGTGTTAACCCCTCGTCTCCCATCATAGCTACTGTTCATACAGTTGAAGTCGGAAGTTTACATACACCTTAGCCAAATACATTTAAACTCAGTTTATCACAATAATAATAGAGAGAATGATTTATTTCAGCTTTTATTTCTTTCATCACATTCCCAGTGGGTCAGAAGTTTACATACACTAAATCAGTATTTGGTAGCATTGCCTTTAAATTGTTTAAGTTGAGTCAAACATTTTGGGTAGCCTTCCACAAGCTTCCCACAATAAGTTGGGTGAATTTTGACCCATTCCTCCTGACAGACCTGGTGTAACTCAGTCGGGTTTGTAGGCCTCCTTGCTGGCCAACGCTTTTTTGTTTCTGCCCACATATTTTCTATGTGATTGAGGTCAGGGCTTTGTGATGGCCACTAATACCTTGACTTTGTTGTCCTTAAGCCATTTTGCCACAACTTTGGAAGTGTGCTTGGGGTCATCGTCCATTTGGAAGACCCATTTGCAACCAAGCTTTACATTCCTGACTGATGTCTCGAGATGTTGTTCAATATATCCACATAATTTTCCATTCCTCATGACGCCATCTATTTTGTGAAGTGCACCAGCCCCTCCTACAGCAAAGCACCCCCACAAAATAATGTTGCCACCCCCGTGCTTCAGGGTTGGGATGGTGTTCATCGGCGTGCAAGCCTTCCCCTTTTACCTCCAAACATAACGATGGTCATTGTGGCCAAAAGGTTCTATATTTGTTTCATCAGACCAGAGGACATTTCTCCAAAAAGTATGATCCTTGTCCCCATGTGCATTTGCAAACCGTAGTCTGGCTTTTTTATGGTGGTTTTGGAGCAGTGGCTTCTTCCTTGCTGAGCGACCTTTCAGGTTATGGCGATGTAGAACTTGTTTTACTGTGGATATAGATACTTTTGTATCTGTTTCCCGCAGCATCTTCAAAAGGTCCATTGCTGTTGTTTTGGGATTGATTTGCACTTTTCGCACCAAAGTACGTTCATCTCTAGGAGACAGTACGCGTCTCTTTCCTGAGCGGTATGACGGCTGTGTGGTCCCATGGTGTTTATATTTGCGTCTTATTGTTTGTACAGATGAACGTGGTACGTTCAGGCGTTTGAAAATTGCTCCCGATGAACCAGACTTGTGGAGGTCTACATTTTTTTTCTGAGGTCTTGGTTGATTTCTTTTGATTTTCCCATGATGTCAAGCAAAGAGGCACTGAGTTTGAAGGTAGGCCTTGAAATACATCCACTGGTACACTTCCAATTGACTCAAACTATGTCAATTAGCCTACCAGAGCTTCTAACGCCATGACATCATTTTCTGGAATTTTCCAAGCTGTTTAACCACACAGTCAACTTAGTGTATGTAAACTTCTGACCCACTGGAGGTGTGATACAGTGAATTATAAGTTAAATAATCTGTCTGTAAACAATTGTTGGAAAAATTACTTGTGATGTTCTAATCAACGTGCCAAAACTATAGTTTGTTAACAAGAAATTCATGGAGTGGTTGAAAAACGAGTTTTAATGACTCCAACCTTAGTGTATGTAAACTTCCGACTTCAACTGTACATACAGGTCAGATGAAACTACACAAACGCTTTCAACCAAAAGTGAACTTATTCCAACTTGTTGAAAAGCAGGGAGGCTATGAGAGGGAGGATTCTCATTCATACAGAATGTTCACAACGTATCCTCTCTGACAGCTGACCTATAAAATGTTGATATACCCAAACCCAACACAGGTGTGACAGCATGCAAATCCCAGATCCTGTCAAAGTCTGACAGCATTTCCATGAATTACCATGAAGCAAGTATGTAAATGTGTATATCCACACATCATTAAGCACTGGTTCTCAAAACACTTTAATTCTAGGACTGGTTTGGTTACCAATGTTCCTCAGCTATTCTTTTGGAATTGAATGTCAATGCCTTTTCCACCCTAATATTGGGTTGTCATTCCCCAGACAGTTTAGTCGAAGACAACGTGTGTCATTCTTGCATGTAAAGTAGAATATCAGAATGTTATTGTCCGGGATAGTTTGTTTCCAGTACGGATGATAGTTTGCTGAACTACATACTGAATGGTTGACACTCCTTTTATAGTGCACTACTTCTGACCAGAGGTGGCTCTGGTTAATAGTAGTATAGTATATAGCTCTGGTTAATAGTAGTATATTATATACCTCTGGTTAATAGTAGCATAGTATATACCTCTGGTTAATAGTAGTATAGTATATACCTCTGGTTAATAGTAGCATAGTATATACCTCTGGTTAATAGTAGTATAGTATATACCTCTGGTTAATAGTAGCATAGTTAATACCTCTGGTTAATAGTAGTATATTATATACCTCTGGTTAATAGTAGCATAGTATATACCTCTGGTTAATAGTAGTATAGTATATACCTCTGGTTAATAGTAGCATAGTATATACCTCTGGTTAATAGTAGTATAGTATATAGCTCTGGTTAATAGTAGTACAGTATATACCTCTGGTTAATAGTAGTATAGTATATACCTCTGGTTAATAGTAGCATAGTATATAGCTCTGGTTAATAGTAGTACAGTATATACCTCTGGTTAATAGTAGTATAGTATATACCTCTGGTTAATAGTAGCATAGTATATACCTCTGGTTAATAGTAGTATATTATATACCTCTGGTTAATAGTAGCATAGTATATACCTCTGGTTAATAGTAGTATAGTATATACCTCTGATTAATAGTAGTACTGTATATATCTCTGGTTAATAGTAGTACTGTATATATCTCTGGTTAATAGTAGTACTGTATATATCTCTGGTTAATAGTAGTATAGTATATACCTCTGGTTAATAGTAGCATAGTTAATACCTCTGGTTAATAGTAGTATATTATATACCTCTGGTTAATAGTAGCATAGTATATACCTCTGGTTAATAGTAGTATAGTATATACCTCTGGTTAATAGTAGCATAGTATATACCTCTGGTTAATAGTAGTATAGTATATAGCTCTGGTTAATAGTAGTACAGTATATACCTCTGGTTAATAGTAGTATAGTATATACCTCTGGTTAATAGTAGCATAGTATATACCTCTGGTTAATAGTAGTATATTATATACCTCTGGTTAATAGTAGCATAGTATATACCTCTGGTTAATAGTAGTATAGTATATAGCTCTGGTTAATAGTAGTACAGTATATACCTCTGGTTAATAGTAGTATAGTATATACCTCTGGTTAATAGTAGCATAGTATATACCTCTGGTTAATAGTAGTATATTATATACCTCTGGTTAATAGTAGCATAGTATATACCTCTGGTTAATAGTAGTATAGTATATACCTCTGATTAATAGTAGTACTGTATATATCTCTGGTTAATAGTAGTACTGTATATATCTCTGGTTAATAGTAGTACTGTATATATCTCTGGTTAATAGTAGTACTGTATATAGCTCTGGTTAATAGTAGTACTGTATATAGCTCTGGTTAATAGTAGTACAGTATATACCTCTGGTTAATAGTAGTATAGTATATAGCTCTGGTTAATAGTAGTATAGTATATACCTCTGGTTAATAGTAGTACAGTATATACCTCTGGTTAATAGTAGTATAGTATATAGCTCTGGTTAATAGTAGTATAGTATATACCTCTGGTTAATAGTAGTACAGTATATACCTCTGGTTAATAGTAGTATAGTATATAGCTCTGATTAATAGTAGTACTGAATATAGCTCTGGTTAATAGTAATAACGTATATAGCTCTGGTTAATAGTAGTATAGTATATAGCTCTGGTTAATAGTAGTATAGTATATACCTCTGGTTAATAGTAGCATAGTATATACCTCTGGTTAATAGTAGTATAGTATATACCTCTGGTTAATAGTAGTATAGTATATAGCTCTGATTAATAGTAGTACTGAATATAGCTCTGCTTAATAGTAATAACGTATATAGCTCTGGTTAATAGTAGTACTGTATATAGCTCTGGTTAATAGTAGTATAGTATATAGCTCTGGTTAATAGTAGTATAGTATATAGCTCTGGTTAATAGTAGTATAGTATATAGCTCTGGTTAATAGTAGTACTGTATATAGCTCTGGTTAATAGTAGTACTGTATATAGCTCTGGTTAATAGTAGTATAGTATATAGCTCTGGTTAATAGTAGTATAGTATATAGCTCTGATTAATAGTAGTACTGAATATAGCTCTGCTTAATAGTAATAACGTATATAGCTCTGGTTAATAGTAGTACTGTATATAGCTCTGGTTAATAGTAGTATAGTATATAGCTCTGGTTAATAGTAGTATAGTATATAGCTCTGATTAATAGTAGTACTGAATATAGCTCTGCTTAATAGTAATAACGTATATAGCTCTGGTTAATAGTAGTACTGTATATAGCTCTGGTTAATAGTAGTATAGTATATAGCTCTGGTTAATAGTAGTATAGTATATAGCTCTGGTTAATAGTAGTATAGTATATAGCTCTGGTTAATAGTAGTACTGTATATAGCTCTGGTTAATAGTAGTACTGTATATAGCTCTGGTTAATAGTAGTATAGTATATAGCTCTGGTTAATAGTAGTATAGTATATAGCTCTGGTTAATAGTAGTATAGTATATAGCTCTGATTAATAGTAGTACTGAATATAGCTCTGCTTAATAGTAATAACGTATATAGCTCTGGTTAATAGTAGTACTGTATATAGCTCTGGTTAATAGTAGTATAGTATATAGCTCTGGTTAATAGTAGTATAGTATATAGCTCTGGTTAATAGTAGTATAGTATATAGCTCTGGTTAATAGTAGTACTGTATATAGCTCTGGTTAATAGTAGTACTGTATATAGCTCTGGTTAATAGTAGTATAGTATATAGCTCTGGTTAATAGTAGTATAGTATATAGCTCTGGTTAATAGTAGTATAGTATATAGCTCTGATTAATAGTAGTACTGAATATAGCTCTGCTTAATAGTAATAACGTATATAGCTCTGGTTAATAGCTCTGTGCTGTGTTCTCCCTGGGCCAAACACTGTTGTTTACTCAGTGGGAGAGCTCTCTGGGCCCATGCCCACACCAGGAGGATGTTTTCCCCAAACAGAGGGTAAAGGAGGGCCCATCCCCTGGTCCTCCCCCTGGTCCCCTCCACCACAGGGCCCTGATGAATGTGGGGGGGGACATGTGAATGTACAGTACTGCCCTGTGTTATACAGTGTGGGCCCCATTAATGCAGACGTGGGTGTTATTGTCCAGATTCCTCTACTGACCCTATACTAATAAAATGGTAATTTAGCACATACTTTGGTCCGATGTGACATTGCACTTTTGCATCTGTGGTGAAAGGTGACAGAGCTAGAGCGGTGTTTGTCAGACAATGAGACATCCCATCTGTGGTGAAAGGTGACAGAGGTGACAGAGCTAGAGCGATGTTTGTCAGACCATGAGACATCCCATCTGTGGAGAAAGGTGACAGAGCTAGAGCGCTGTTTGTTAGACCATGAGACATCCCATCTGTGGTGAAAGGTGACAGAGCTATAGCGCTGTTTGTTAGACCATGAGACATCCCATCTGTGGTGAAAGGTGACAGAGCTAGAGCGCTGTTTGTTAAACCATGAGACATCCCATCTGTGGTGAAAGGTGACAGACCTAGAGCGCTGTTTGTCAGAACATGAGACATCCCATCTGTGGTGAAAGGTGACAGAGCTAGAGAGCTGTTTGTCAGAACATGAGACATCCAAAAATTGATCCTTTCATGAAAACGTCTGTAGCGTCTGAACGGTTTGACTTACATACTATTATGACCACTCTAATGGTAGACTCTCACGAAGGCAATGGTGGTCTCCGTTTTGCTCTCCAACCCCCACCAGTGATACGGGACTAGTCTGAAGGTAACCGGTACCGGGTTTAAACAATGAATGGAAGTATGAAGGTTGTTTTGAGCCTTCCCCAAAAAGGGGTTAAATATGTGTAAAAAAAGATATATATACATATTTCCTGAGATTTCCTATCTCCTAGATATAGGACAAACACTTTAAAAACTTGTTTCTTAAGGTTTATTTTTTGACTATCTTTTTTGTCTTTATGGATGTGTTATTCAATGTGTTTCTAGGGCCTTTTAAGGCCAAATGCAATATTTATTCAAATCATTTTTATGTATTTTTTGAAAATATGTAAATGGTCCTAAAATTCTAAATCAACTAGCGAAGTGATCCATAGTATGACCTTCTTAAAAGAGTTCCATATGTCAGCTTAGAACCATGTGGAAATAATCTCTCAACACTTTTTTCCAGGGGAGAAGTTTATGACTTGCCTGGAAGGGCTGGATATCCATTGATCATTCAAATAGAACAGTTAACAGGCACTACCCTGGGATCAGTGGAGGCTGGTGACTTGAACATTTGAGGAGGATGGGAGACCCACGGTATAGGCGCAGAGCGCACGGAGACGGCAAAGTGTATTTCAAAAATCGTCAAAGACGAATTATTTTAACCTAAAGCATTTAATAAAGACATTTAAAGTACAATATTATGGGGAATGGGAATGAGAGGGCTACTTCCGTGTTGGAAAGGAATCACAGCAGTGATTGGATGAGGGTATGAGGCATGAGTCGAGGTGTTCAGAGGCTTGATCAGTGCAGGACAGGATTTGACTGGGAAGACAAAAAACTATAAGACAACAAACTACACAGATAGACAAGAGTTAAGAATGAGTTAGTCCAAGTAAGGAGTAAAATCATTCATGTGTAATAATGGGATTGTGTAACTGATTGACTCTACATACAGGAATGAGAGAAAATTGATAGGGGGACTCAGTGCTTGAAGGGGAAACATTCAATGTGCCAGTGGATGAGTGGGCACATGACACGTGACTTCAGTTCATGTCAGGAGAAAGTTGACAATGGTAGTGGAGTTGAGTAGACATCACCTCTTAATCAGGGAAAAGGAGGGGACTGTAAATACAAATAGCAGACACATTCCATTACAGCTGCTCCATCATAGGTTTGGACAACGAGTGTCTCTCAGACATCTCAGAATTCATAAAGTCAAACAGACTGCGGCGCACCTCGCCTACTTGACAGATTTAAAGTAGCCCAACGCGTTCCTGAATAACGCTCTAAACATCCACATACCTGACGATAACTGACAACTGCAAGCAGACAGGTGCAGGTCCCAGAGCGGTGGGGCAGTTTTTAACAGTTGATCAGACTGAAAAATCATCTGGTTTTCATCCGATACAGCATGTCAGATATTTAGGTGTAGCCTAGGCTACTGCAACATTTATGTAATGAGTTTTTGCTTGGTCTATTATGTGTTATCATCTTTTCTAAATAAATACTGAAGGAAAGTGGAAAGCCTAGATGAGCGCACGTGAAAAAATGCGCAGCATCAACCTTTCTCTTTAATATAACTTTTAATGGCTGAGGCAATGGAAGCTATCAAATTATTCAGTATTGTTTTCAACATCACAGAAAAGACAGTCGAAAGTTCCATATGTTCAGCAAGTAAAACATCATAACGTGCAATTACCTCTGCAAGCTCATTGTAGTTGCCCTTGTTAACGAAACTTTCCCTCTCATCGTGTCCTCTTTAAAGCAAAATCTTGCATGCTCTGCTTTTGTTTTTTGTTGAGCTGAACTATCTATGTTGTTCAGGTCACTGCACCCACCTTTTGACCAAGGCTCAGACTTTTCAAAAAGCAGGTAAGGCCAGCAATACAGGCGGCCTGATGAAAGGCTGCCTGCTAACCAGTTATACTTTTGATTCAAGTTAGTATTGAATGCCCTCACCTTTTCATCGTCTTCATGAAACTGGTCTCAGTCTGAGGTCGACCCTCGCTTTTAATTCGCACCTTTTCCGTGTACCCCAGAGAACGAAAGGGTTTCCTCAACATAGAACCCCCATAATGTTCTGTGGCACAATCCCAAAACAACTCACCAGGTTCGTTCTCTGATTCTAATTCTATGTTTGGATGGACAACATGTCAGTTCATACTGCAAAAGCTTTGATTGGTTGGAGGACGTCCTCTGGAAGTGGTCATAATTACCATGTATGTCTATGGAAGGGTGTGAGGCCTACGAGCCTCCTAGGTTTTGTATTGAAGTCAATGTCGTCAGAGGAGGACAGAAGCTAGCTGTCCTCCGGCTGCACCATGGTGCTACCCCAGACAGTGCTGTTGAAGTTACTGTAGACCTTCATTGCGATAGAGTGTATTTTAATCAATTATTTGGTGACATGTGAATATAGTTAGTGTAGGAGGGAGTGCGGGTAGCCTGGTAAAACCAGACTGAACGCTAGGAGTTAGGAGGGTGTGGGGATAGCCTGGCTGAACCAGCCTGAATGCTGTGATCACTGGTGTGTGTAGCATTCAGTCTGGTTTTACCAGGCTATCCCCACACCCTCCTAACTCCTAGCGTTCAGTCTGGTTTTACCAGGCTACCCGCACTCCCTCCTAATGTTTAGGCTGGTTTTACCAGGCTATCCCCACTCCCTCCTAGCGCCTAGCATTCAGACTGGTTTTACCAGGCAATCGCCACTCCTTCATAGCTCTAAGCATTCAGTCTGGTTTCACCAGGCTATCCCCAATCCCTCCTAGCATTCTGTCTGGTTTTACCAGGCTATCCCCACTCCCTCCTAGCATTCAGTCTGGTTTTACCAGGCTACCCCCACTCCCTCCTAGCGTTCAGGCTGGTCTTACCAGGCTATCCCCAATCCCTCCTTGCTCCTAGCGTTCAGTCTGGTTTTACCAGGCTATCCCCACTCCCTCATAGCTCCTAGCATTCAGGCTGGTTTTACCAGGCTATCTCCACTCCCTCCTCGCTCCTAAATCAAATCAAATCAAATCAAATGTATTTATATAGCCCTTTGTACATCAGCTGATATCTCAAAGTGCTGTACAGAAACCCAGCCTAAAACCCCAAACAGCAAGCAATGCAGGTGTAGAAGCACGGTGGCTAGGAAAAACTCCCTAGAAAGGCCAAAACCTAGGAAGAAACCTAGAGAGGAACCAGGCTATGTGGGGTGGCCAGTCCTCTTCTGTCTGTGCCGGGTGTAGATTATAACAGAACATGGCCAAGATGTTCAAATGTTCATAAATGACCAGCATGGTCGAATAATAATAAGGCAGAACAGTTGAAACTGGAGCAGCAGCACAGTCAGGTGGAAGTTGAAACTGGAGCAGCAGCATGGCCAGGTGGACTGGGGACAGCAAGGAGTCATCATGTCAGGTAGTCCTGGGGCATGGTCCTAGGGCTCAGGTCAGTTGAAACTGGAACAGCAGCATGGCCAGGTGGACTGGGGACAGCAAGGAGTCATCATGTCAGGTAGTCCTGGGGGCATGGTCCTAGGGCTCAGGTCCTCCGAGAGAGAGAAAGAAAGAGAGAAGGAGAGAATTAGAGAACGCACACTTAGATTCACACAGGACACCGAATAGGACAGGAGAAGTACTCCAGATATAACAAACTGACCCCAGCCCCCCGACACATAAACTACTGCAGCATAAATACTGGAGGCTGAGACAGGAGGGGTCAGGAGACACTGTGGCCCCATCCGAGGACACCCCCGGTGTATTCACCCTCCTAGCATTCAGTCTGGTTTTACCAGGCTATCCCCACTCCCTCCTAGCATTCAGGCTGGTTTTACCAGGCTATCCCCACTCCCTCCTAATGTTCAGGCTGGTTTTACCAGGCTATCCCCACTCTATATTAGCTCCAAAGCTACCACAGGCCAGGACTACATTCTGTTCATTCGATTCTGCACACATCACCAAATATTAACATGTTAATGTAAACGATATGTCACACCCCGGTACAGGGACAATGTAATCTACGTATCGTCATACACTATGCAGGTGACAAGGAGTGTTGTGTCACTATCTGAGCAGTGATATTACTGTATGCTGGTTGTTAGATGTAATGTGAGCTCTGTCCCGCCATGCTATTGTGCTTCAGGCTCTTCTCTCCTGCACTGAGTCCACCAACCAATCATCGTGATTCACTTCACAGACTATTTTCTCCAGGGGCGCAGTACTACTCTGGCTGAACCTGTAAAAACACATTTCAATGCACCTTTTTTTACAGGTTGTCTCTCCTCATGTCCTTTCTCTCCACTGAATCTCCTCTATGGTATTGTCTCATCATGTATTCCTCTGCTTCTCCATGGCTTCCACTGTTCCTATTGTGTTATCAACCTGGAAACCCATGCATCCACAGACAGCACAGGTGGAGTGAGTGACGCTACTCTCCTCTCCTATACACATGTTCAAGGCCGCTCACTGTGCGTGCGTGTGTGTGTGTGTGTGTGTGTGTGTGTGTGTGTGTGTGTGTGTGTGTGTGTGTGTGTGTGTGTGTGTGTGTGTGTGTGTGTGTGTGTGTGTGTGTGTGTGTGTGTGTGTGTGTGTGTGTGTGTGTGTGTGTGTGTGTGTGTGTGTAGGCTCTGATTGCTTGTGTGGGAGGTGCTGATGGGTTCTCAGTGGGTGGAGTTGCATAACATTGTCAGTGGGACTACATGGATGACTGTGTTACAGCAAGGTTAAAGAGGGAGAGAGAGGTATCTCTCTCTCTCTCTCTCTCTCTCTCTCTCTCTCTCTCTCTCTCTCTCTCTCTCTCTCTCTCTCTCATTGTGTATCGTTAGGAGAAACCCACTGAGCTTTAAGGTTGTAAACAGAAGACGAGAGGAGATGAGACCTGAATCCCAGATCAGATGTTGATGTGAGGGAAATCCATGTTAGGTGATTCATGCACAGTGTGGGGGGCCTCCGATCAGCCTCCTAAATGCTGATAAATGAGCTACCATGTTCTGTCGAGCCTCTGCTTCACCACTGCTTCACCACGGCACCCATTGGCAATTGTGTCTGTTCTGGTACGTCCATCCAGTAGCAGAGCCTTCCCCAGTGTCCCTGACAGCCGTGCCAAGCTAAGGGCGCTTTCCATCAGGCTCTGTCAGGGCCCAGCCACCCTTTGCCTCTAGGATCAGTGGAGGGTCACATCTCTCAGCTCACCATGTGCCAGTAGGTTGGCAACAGCCTGAGTTATGTCAGCTATGTACTGTAGGTATCTCCTCCACTGCCTGGTAAGAAGCCTTCAACAGAAAGAAAATACAAATCTAACATATAGATATTTTAAATTATTTAAAAAATTACAAGTTGAACATCAAAGCAAATCAAATTGTATTTGTCACTTGTGCCGAAAACAATATATTAGCGTGAAATGCTTACTTATGAGCCCTAAACCAGAGTTTTCAAAAATTAAGAAATACAATAAAATTACAATAATGAGACTTGTACAAGGGGTACCGGTACCGAGTCAACGTGCAGGGGTACAGGTTAGTCGAGGTAAATGAGGAAAAATGTATATGTAGGTAGGGGTAAAGTGACTATGCATAGATAATAATAATAGAGTAGCAGCAGCGTATGTGAAGAGTGTGGAGGAATGTGAATGTATGTGTGTGTGTGTGTGTGTGTGTGTTGAATGTATTCAGTTGTACAACTGACTAGGTACCCCCCCCCCCCCCCCACACACACACACACTGCCAAGCTGAGCAGAGATACAGATTTACTACGGCTACAGCCATGTTCATTTGTTTTCCCCAGGCTGAGGGCCAGCCATAAAACTGTTAGATAGATAGTGATGGAAAATCCTACTGTGCTGCTACACCTCACAGAGGATTACCATTAAGAGGCTATGCAAGCTGGCTGCCAGGTGTCACAACACATACAGTACTACTGACACAAAGTGAGACGTTGTTTACACAATCTGTTAGGAATAGGTAACTGCAAGACATAGTGAGAGTAGACATTGGTAGGGTGGCTTGTTGGTTTCATAACAAATGTCATGTTAATTGATTCAAACATGAACAGCACAAGAGAGAATGAAATGACAGGACATTGAACAGAATGGGATGTGAATAGATAGTATTTGTAAGGTCACATATAAATGTAAGATAAACAGTGGTGTGGTGTAATATCTAATATGGTGCTGCTACAGTAACTAGGGCTCTGTAAGGGCATTTCACTGTGTGAGCTATTCTAGTTGGGTAAAATAATCTCTCCTCCTCAAGAGGAGTCATGACTTCAGCAAATATGAAAACACGTGTTAAAGATGCACTCTTCCTCTCATTGTGTGTGTGTGTGTGTGTGTGTGTGTGTGTGTGTGTGTGTGTGTGTGTGTGTGTGTGTGTGTGTGTGTGTGTGTGTGTGTGTGTGTGTGTGTGTGTGTGTGTGTGTGTGTGTGTGTGTGTGTGTGTGTGTGTGTGTGTGTGTGTGTGAGAGAGAGAGTATTCTTCATTAGAGTCGGTATGATTTAAGGGAGCTCTTGGCTACTCTCCAGCACTGCTGCACACGTCATCACAGAATGACAAGAACGAAGGAGGGATAGAAGAGAATGGCGAGGGATTGAGGGAGGGAGGGACGGATGGAGGAAGCAAGGGAGAAAGGGATGGGAGTAGCAGACGGATGATGATGACCGATACAGGTCTCGAGTTCAAGCTACCGTCCAGGGAACATGATCAAGGAGGAACTCTGCAGTTTTATGTTTGTATGACACAGGAGCACTTTGCACTTTGAACTACTTTACTTTGGACAATGAGCAACATGGTCTCACTAGAATAGAACATGTACAAATAGTGTAATTTGTCTATGACACCCAAGCTGACATATTAGATACGTGACCGTTTTGGGGGCATATTACTTGTTTCACTGCAAAGAAGCCAAGATTCATTAGTATACAATATTTACACGTTGAGAATACAGTTCCACTCTCTCTCTCATTCGTTTTCCAAAATGAATCCTTGAACAGGAGACTCATATGAGCCAACAGGTAGATTGTCATTTGAAATCAGAGCTGTGTAACTGAGCATGACAACTTCCAGTGGAGAAGAAAGAACAAGCCAACTCCTCTGGGAAATGAAGTCTTAGCTGAGGTACAGTTGACTTGTCTCCTGGGACACCAACATTAGTACAATCCACAGGATCCTCACTACAGGTACCTGCTGAATGGAGAGAAGAGGATAGAGGAGAGAAGATGAGAGAGAATATTCTAGTAGCATGTGCCTATGTCCTTACTGCACCTAGAGTATTTGGAGTGCTGTATTTACAAGTGACTGGTTGCTTTCCTTATTCTTGACTTCAACCCTTATCTGATTCTCTATATGAGTTATAGGATTGTATCTTGTTAATAAAGGGTTAAATAGGGATTTTGAAGGTGGTGGATCTGTCCTCTACATTCTTTGCATTCCCAGTACATTGTCTCCAATCCAAGTCCCATTATACAGTACATTGTCTCCAATCCAAGTCCCATTATACAATACATTGTCTCCAATTCAAGTCTCATTATACAGTACATTGTCTCCAATCCAAGTCCCATTATACAATACATTGTCTCCAATCCAAGTCCCATTACATAGTACAGTCGTGGTCAAAAGTTTTGAGAATGACACAAATGTAAATTTTCACAAAGTCTGCTGCCTCAGTTTATATGATGGCAATTTGCATATACTCCAGAATATTATGAAGAGTGATCAGATGAATTGCAATTAATTGCAAAGTCCCTCTTTGCCATGAAAATGAACTGAATCCCCCAAAAAACATTTCCACTGCTTTTCAGCCCTGCCACAAAAGGACCAGCGATTCTCAGTGATTCTCTCGTTAACCCAGCTGTGAGTGTTGACGAGGACAAGGCTGGAGATCACTCTGTCATGCTGATTGAGTTCGAATAACAGACTTCAAGCTTCAAAAGGAGGGTGGTGCTTGGAATCATTGTTCTTCCTCTGTCATACATGGTTACCTGCAAGAAAACACGTGCTGTCATCATTGCTTTGCACAAAAAGGGCTTCACAGGCTAGGATATTGCTGCCAGTAAGATTGCACCTAAATCAACCATTTACCGGATCATCAGAACTTCAAGGAGAGCGGTTCAATTGTTGTGAAGAAGGCTTCAGGGCACCCAAGAAAGTCCAGCAAGTGCCAGGACCGTCTCCTAAAGTTGATTCAGCTGCGGGATCGGGGCACCACCAGTACAGAGCTTGCTCAGGAATGGCAGCAGGCAGGTGTGAGTGCATCTGCACGCACAGTGAGGCGAAGACTTTTGGAGGATGGCCTGGTGTCAAGAAGGGCAGCATGCAACAACGTCAGGCGGCTTCTTAATGTAATTCAAGCCTACCAACAAAGTGCTGTGGATGGTCTTGTGCTCTCCCTAGATGCTGAGAAAGCATTTGATCGTGTGGAGTGGTCTTACCTATTATTTGCTCTAAATAAATTTGGTCTGGGGGACAACTTTATAAAATGGGTGAAAGTTTTATATGATGATCCTCAGGCTGCTGTCCTTACTAATTGGCTACGGTCAAATAGCTTCTCTATACACAGAGGTACCAGACAGGGCTGTCCTTTATCCCCCCTCCTCTTTGCACTCGTTATGGAACCACTGGCCGAGGCCATCAGGGTAACGCCTGCTATACAGGGGCTGCTCATTGGTGATGTTCACCATAAAATAAGCTTGTATGCTGATGATGTCCTGATATTCATCTCTAGTCCCGAGACTTCAATTACATCTCTTATTAATATTATTGAATCATTCAGCGAATTCTCAGGCTACAAGATTAACCTTACTAAGTCAGAGGCTATGCCACTTGGTAGCCTACACTCTGTACCTAATACTTCTCCCCCCTTCCCTTTTAAATGGTCTCCCTCAGGTTTCATGTATCTGCGTATATTTGTAACTCCTAAATTCCAGCTAATGTACAAAGCCAATTTTGTTCCCTTGTTTGATACAATAAGACAGGATCTGGAGCGCTGGAACTCTCTCCCGAATTCTTGGTTGGGTAGAATATCCCTCTTGAAAATGAACATTTTACCTAGACTACTTTACCCAATCCAAATGATCCCAGTATTACTCTCCAATAAGGTAATAAAGGATGTAAATGGATGGCTAAGTTCCTTTATATGGAGTAAACGCAAGCCAAGACTTAAGATGGCAATATTGCAGCTGCCAAGTTCTATGGGCGGCTTGGACCTGCCCAATATCAGGTTCTATCAATGGTGTGCCCACCTCTGTTATATTTCTGACTGGATCACAAATGATGACTCCTCTATTTGGTTAGACATTGAGACTTCACTTTCAAAATACCCCTTACAGGATCTTTTATTTTTCAGAAGTTTCAAGTCTGTAGAAGATCACTGCAATAATCCCGTTACACTTAACACACTCAAAGTATGGAGGTCAGGTCAACGCTTCCTGGGAAGGTCCAAACTAACCTCTGCTCTTACCCCAATTCTTAACAACCCAGATTTCAGTCCAGGATTGCTGGATGCTGGCTTTAACTTATGGCTTAATAAGGGCATACGCAGGCTAAATGACTTATTTGCTGATAAGATTTTGTTGTCATTTGAGCAGATGGTCGAGAAATATCAACTCCCAAAGCAGGACGTTTTCCGCTTCCTACAAGTAAGACATTATATTCTGAAGAGCACCACCTTAATTGGTAACCCTGATGTGTCTGTCATTGAAAGAATGCTTTTTTTTCCCACAAAGGAAAATGTCTGTAAGTCTGTTTTATGATACTTTAAGGTCCTTTTCTGCTGTCAACACACAGAGGGTGAAACAAGTGTGGGAGAAAGTATTGTCTGTTACTATTGACGAAGAGATGTGGGAGGACATTTGGAGATATGCAAAAACAATATCTATATGTAACCGTACTAGAGCAATCCAATTAAGAATAATACACAGATTGCATATATCCCCAAATCGCAGACATGCTTTTAGCCCCACTTCCTCTTCCCCTCAGTGTCTTAAATGCAAAACTGATACAGGCACCCTAACACATTGTTTATGGTCATGTACCAAAATACAAAGATACTGGTCTGGTGTTCTGCAAGAAATTGAAAAGATCCTAGGGGTTGATCTAGAATTGGACCCAGTTTCTTTACTGTTAGGTCTCCCTAGTAGGCATGTTACTTCTGTCGGTAAAAGGAGGCTTTACAACATCCTTACCTTCGCAGCAAGGAAAGACATCCTTTTACAGTGGATTAGTGATCAATCTTCTATTAAAGATTGGCATAAGATACTATTTGAATGGGTGCCTCTGGAATATCTGACATGTACATTGCATTCTAAAACAGACCAGTTCTACAAAGTATGGGAACCTTATCTAAATTACCTAGAACCTGAGGTATCAGCTATTATGCTGCAAGGATTCTCTTAGAATGGCGGCGATCTATGTATTTCAGAAATACACTGTACGTTCCATGTGTGGAACCTAACTTCTTGGTTTAAACTGAGCTTTTTTGTTTAATTTCTGTTTGTAAGTTTGTTTAAAATGTATGTATTGAGAGACGCAATGATGGTGATGGGGTGAGAGAAGCACCGAGCGGGAAGAGGAAAATGGTGTACGTATGTATGGGTGTGTATATGTGTGTGTGTGCGTGCGTGTATGTATGCATATGTGTGTGTATATGCATGGGTATATGTATGTGTGTGTATGTATGTGTATGTATGTATGTGTATATACAGTGCCTTGCGAAAGTATTCGGCCCCCTTGAACTTTGCGACCTTTTGCCACATTTCAGGCTTCAAACATAAAGATTTAAAACTGTATTTTTTTGTGAAGAATCAACAAGTGGGACACAATCATGAAGTGGAACGACATTTATTGGATATTTCAAACTTTTTTAACAAATCAAAAACTGAAAAATTGGGCGTGCATACCCCACTCCAGGCCTCCAGCTGTACTCCTGGTCTTACTCATAGTGTTTACAGACAACCAGCACACAATAGATCCAGTTGTAATAGCTGGGTACACTTGCTGAGACTATGGGTTTGTAAAGCTATTCCACACCATCAACATCATCATTTAGACTCTGTTTCTACCCTCAACAGGAAACCGGAAACGCTGATTACAGTGTGTGTGTACATGTGTGTGTGAGCCTTCCTCTGTTTGCTTGTGTTTGGGTGTGTGTGTGTGTGTGTGTGTGTGTGTGTGTGTGTGTGTGTGTGTGTGTGTGTGTGTGTGTGTGTGTGTGTGTGTGTGTGTGTGTGTGTGTGTGTGTGTGTGTGTGTGTGTGTGTGTGTGTGTGTGTGTGTGTGTGTGTGTGTGTCTGTCTGTGTCTGTGACGTGGACAATTGTGGGATAGACAGAACCAGTGAATTCCAAAGTCCAATTTTGTATTCCCAGAAATGTCTGCCACATCACAATGTTATCTCAACAAATACAAACAGTATACCAAACAGTATATCATGTATTAAATATATTCTACACATGGGAAGACTAGCTTGTCAAGGTCATTGTGAAACAATACTCTATGACATCATTATTTCTAGATAACAACCCCCAGTATTGGATATCATAGAATCATTGATGCCAGTGTAAACTCAATAGAAGCATACATAATAGATATTCAATCAGCCTCCTTGCTGTCTCTTACTATGTATTGTCTGTGTGAGCCAGCCTGACTCAGGTTGCTGCTCTAGTAACTCTATATCACTCTCTCCTTAGTCCACTGTCTGTCTGTCTGTCTGTCTGTCTGTCTGTCTGTCTGTCTGTCTGTCTGTCTGTCTGTCTGTCTGTCTGTCTGTCTGTCTGTCTGTCTGTCTGTCTGTCTGTCTGTCTGTCTGTCTGTCTGTCTGTCTGTCTGTCTGTCTGTCTGTCTGTCTGTCTGTCTGTCTGTCTGTCTGTCTGTCTGTCTGTCTGTCTGTCTGTCTGTCTGCCCTAGTGACAGTTGCTCTCCTAGCATGGAGTGGGAGGCTTTTATTCCCACCGTAACAGCTGCTTGTGAAATGGACTGGACACACACCACCCACTGTCCATCCATGTGACCTCTCACTCTCACACACACACAAACATTCTTACTCTCGTATACACACACAGTTTCCAAGCAACGTGTGTGTGTGTGTTTGTTTGATTTATTGTTAATTGCTGTACGTGTGTGAACATGTGCATATGTGCATCCATGAGTGCATCGTAGAATACTTAAGTGCCCACATGTCACAAAAGCCGGCAAAAGTCTTCATATAACAACTGTATAATCTGAAAGAACAGATAGGTAGGAAGAAATATTGCAGAAGGACATTTTCATACCTCAAACCCGGCTGCCAGGCTGGAATCGTAATAGATTTGTCCACTGCTATACAATATAAACTCAAATTAATGTACTCAAATTAAGGATGCCTATAATGTAGAGAGAAACATAAGATAGAAGAGACACTGAGATATAATAGGTCAGAGGGTAGAGGGTAGAGGGTAGAAGGTAGAGGGTAGAGGGTAGAAGGTAGAGGGTAGAAGGTAGAGGGTAGAAGAGGAGGAGGCAGAGAGAAACAGTAGTAGAGACACAGTACTTCCGGTGCCAACAGAGATGGCCGCCTCGCTTCACGTTCCTAGGAAACTATGCAGTATTTTATTTTATGTGTGTTATTTCTTACATTGTTACCCCAGTAAATATGAGGTTTTATTGTATACAGTCGGGAGGAACTATTTCATATAAGAGCAACGTCCACTCACCAACATTACGACCAGGAATACAACTTTCCCGAAGCAGATCCTCTGTTTGGTCCACCACCCAGGACAATGGATCGGATCCCAGCCGGCAACCCAAAACAACGGCGCCGCAGAAGGGGCAGACGGAGCGGCCTTCTGGTCAGGCTCCGTAGACGGGCACATCGCGCACCACTCCCGAGCATACTACTCGCCAATGTCCAGTCTCTTGACAACAAGGTAGATGAAATCCGAGCAAGGGTTGCCTTCCAGAGAGACATCAGAGATTGTAACATTCTTTGTTTCAAGGAAACATGGCTCACTCGGGATACGTCATCAGAGTCGGTACAGCCACCCGGCTTCTTCACGCATCGCGCCGACAGAAACAAACATCCCTCTGGTAAGAAGAAGGGCGGTTAGGGTATGCCTTATGATCAACGAGACGTGGTGTGATCATAACAACATACAGGAACTCAAATACTTTTGTTCACCTGACCAAAAATTCCTTACAATAAAATGCAGACCGCATTATCTACCAAGAGAATTCTCTTCGATCATAATCACAGTCGTGTATATCCCGTCCCAATCAGACACATCGACGGCCCTGAAATAACTACATTTGACTCTATGTAAAATGGAAACCACATATACTGAGGATGCATTTATTGTAGCTAGGGATTTTAACTAGGTTAATCTGAAAACAAGGCTCCCTAAATTTTATCAGCATATCCAATGTGCGACCCGGGCTGGCAAAACCCTGGATCATTGTTATTCTAACTTCCGCAACGCATATAAAGCCCTCCCCCGCCCTCCTTTCGGGAAAATCTGACCATGACTCCATTCCCGGCATATAGACAGAAACTAAAACATGAAGCGCCCGTGCTCAGATCTGTTCAACACTGGTCCGAACAATCGGATTCCACGCTTCAAGATTGCTTTGATCATGTGGACTGGGATATGTTCCGCATAGCGTCGGACAATAACGTTGGGGAATATGCTGATTCAGTGAGCAAGTTTATTAACAAGTGCATCGGTGATGTTGTACCCACAGCGTCTATCAAAATATTCCCCAACCTGAAACCGTGGATTGATGGCAACATTCGCGCAAAACTGAAAGCACAAACCACTGCTTTTAATCAGGGCAAGGTGACTGGAAACATGACCGAATACAAACAGTGTAGCTATTCCCTCCGCAAGGCAATCAAACAAGCTAAGCATCAGTATATAGACAAAGAAGAGTGGCAATTCAACGGCTCAGACACGAGAGGTATGTGGCAGGGTCTAGTCAATCACGGACTACAAAAGGAAAACCAGCCCCGTCACTGACCACGATGTCTTAACAAATTCTTTGCTCGCTTTGAGGACAACACAGTGCCACTGACACGGCCCACTGCCAAAACCTGCGGGATCTCCTTCACTGCAGCCAACGTGAGTAAAACATTTAAACGTGTTAACCTGCGTCCTCAGAGGTATGCGCAGACCAGCTGGCTGGTGTCTTTATGGACATATTCATTCAATCCTTATCCCAGTCTGCTTTTCCCACATGCTTCAAGAAGGCCACCATTGTTCCTGTCCCAAGAAAGTGAAGGTAACAACATCTCCACCCCGCTGATCCTCAACACTGGGGCCCCACAAGGGTGCGTTCTCAGCTCTCTCCTGTACTCCCTGTTCACCCATGCGTGGCCATGCACGCTTCCAACTCAATCATCAAGTTTGCAGACGACACTACAGTGGTAGGCTTGATTACCAACAATGCCGAGACGGCCTACAGGGAGGAGGTGAGGGCCCTCGGAGTGTGGTGTCAGTACAATAACCTCACACTCAATGTCAACAAAACAAGGAGCTGATCGTGGACTTCAGGAAACAGCAGAGGGAGCATCCCCTTATCCACATCGACGGGACAGTAGTGGAGAAGGTGGAAAGTTTTAAGTTCCTCGGCGTACACATCACGGACAAATTGAAATGGTCCACCCACACAGACAGCGTGGTGAAGTAGGCGCAGCAGCGCCTCTTCAACCTCAGGAGGCTGAAGAAATTTGTCTTGTCACCAAAAACACTCACAAACTTCTACAGATGCACAATCGAGAGCATCCCGTCGGGCTGCATCACCGCCTGGTATGGCAACTGCTCCTCCCACAAATGTAAGGCTCTCCAGAGGGTAGTGAGGTCTGCACAACGCATCACCGGGGGCAAACTACCTGCCCTCCAGGACACCTACACCACCCGATGTCACAGGAAGGCCAAAAATATCTTCAAGGACAACAACCACCCGAGCCACTGCCTGTTCACCCCACTGTCATCCAGAAGGCGAGGTCAGTACAGGTGCATCAAAGCGGGGACTGAGAGACTGAAAAACAGCTTATATCTCAAGGCCATCAGACTATTAAACAGCCACCACTATCATTGAGTGGCTGCTGCCAACATACTGACTCATCTCTAGCCACTTTAATAATTAAAAATTGATGTAATAAATGTATCACTAGCCACTTTAAACAATGCCACTTTATATAATGTTTACATACCCTACATTACCCATCTCATATGTATATACTGTACTCTATACCATCTAATGCATCTTGCTATGCCGTTCGGCCAGTGCTCATTCATGTATATATTTATGTACATATTCTTATTCATTCCTTTACACTTGTGTCTATAAGGTAGTTGTTGTGAAATTGTTAGGTTAGATTACTTGTTAGATGTTACTGCATGGTCGGTTCTAGAAGCACAAGCATTTCGCTACACTCGCATTAACATCTGCTCACCATGTGTATGTGACAAATAAAATTTGAGATAGAATAGGTCAGAGGGTAGAGGAGGAGGCAGAGAGAAACAGAAGATAGTATAGACACTGAGATAGAATAGGTCAGAGGGTAGAGGAGGAGGAGGCAGAGAGAAACAGAGCTCACTTCATGAATAGTTTTTTTAGATTTTCTCATAATAACCAGGAACATGCCCAGTACAGTAAGTGTGGGTGGATGAGAAGCCGTCTACCCTGTGTAACCCCAGCCGTCTACCCTGTGTAACCCCAGCCGTCTACCCTGTGTAACCCCATCCGTCTACCCTGTGTACCCCTCAAACTGGGTCGTTCCATGAAATTAGCTTTTGAAATGTTAAGTAAAAATTGTCCACCAATATGTATTTTTAAAAGCTTTTGAAAAGTTAAGTAAAAATTGTGCACAAATATTTATTTTTAAAAGCTTGTTATATTAAATTAAGTGCCCTTTAATATAGACCACATGGAGAATTCAATCAAATTCAGCATTTTGAGATGTCAACCACTTCTAGGAAGGTTTTAGCCCACTTAATCCCCAGGCAGTGTTTATGTAATCAGACATGTTCATGCCTATCCAGCCTTATTGTGACACAACAGAAGGCTGCCCAGGCTTCACTGGAGATCAGGCAGAGTGTCTTCTTACTACAGTATGTTCTTTCCACAACACTTCCCCAACACTTCTCAGAATACATGTAGATCCTCTTGTATCACTATGATGGTATAGAATAACTGTGTCCAAAGGGATGGTACTAACGTGTCACTGTATGACATGTGACTACTACTAACAGTGTCACTATTTTTTCATAATTTCTAATGAAACAATGTTGGGCTTTGTCTTTGTAGAAGTTGAGGCTGAAAATATCATTGAAGAGGGAAAAGGTCATAGGTCGGTTCAGTACGTGACCTTGCTGGAGCGTTTGGGGACCACTGCTGTACAGTAGCAGACAGAAGGCCCTGTGTGTGAGAGTAAGAAGACCTGGGTGGAGAGTCAGTGAGGGGTGTAGGGTTTCTGTACAACCTGGCAGCACACATTGTAATGATGGCTAGCTGTTGTACTGCAACATGGACATGAATTAGTGTTTAGAGAAAATACCATAATCTGAGGTTATTCTGACATGGTGAAATATACAGTACAGCACAACCCTACTCTGTCCACTTCTCATTTCATTGTAGCAATCTAAGGGGAACAGCCAGCGCAGGGGATTGAACTGACAAACACTTGCCCCCCAATCCCCCCTTTCCCAAAACACGTGTACATTTAGGACATGTAAATATAGGACGTGTAAATATAGGACATGTAAACATAGGATGTGTAAATATAGGACATGTAAGATGTGTAAATATAGGATGTGTAAATATAGGACATGTAAATATAGGACATGTAAATATAGGATGTGTAAATATAGGACCTGTAAATATAGGACTTGTAAATATAGGACATGTAAATATAGGACATGTAAATATAGGATGTGTAAATCTAGGACGTGTAAATATAGGACTTGTAAATATAGGACATGTAAATATAGGATGTGTAAATATAGGATGTGTAAATATAGGACTTGTAAATATAGGATGTGCAAATATAGGATGTGTAAATATAGGACTTGTAAATATAGGATGTGTAAATATAGGATGTGTAAATATAGGACATGTAAATATAGGATGTGTAAATGTAGGACGTGTAAATATAGGACCTGTAAATATAGGACCTGTAAATATAGGATGTGTAAATATAGGACATGTAAATATGGGACATGTAAATATATGACGTGTAAATATGGGACATGTAAATATAGGACGTGTAAATATGGGACATGTAAATATATGACGTGTAAATATGGGACATGTAAATATAGGACGTGTAAATATGGGACATGTAAATATAGGACGTGTAAATATAGGACTATAGACTATGCCTTCCTGTATTATACCTTTTCTAAAATGTTTATTAGCCAGTGACTCTATGTTCGTATTATTATCTTTTATTATTTCTTATTGTTGAGAAGGAACCTGTAAGTAACCATTTTGTTAGATGGTGTAAACCATGTGTATCCTGTACATATGACTAATAAAACTTGAAACAACTCACCAAGGTTAGACGGCTAAAGCACTACCTCCTGCACCATACAGGTCCAGACCTTTTACTATAAGCCGTACACTACACTCACATACACCACACCAACCCAGTGTGTGTTGTAGAGCAGACAAGCAGACATCAGTGGGTGTGATGACCTGTCCGGTGGTGAGTTAGAGGTGTAGGGTTTCTACTCAGTCTGGCTGGCAGGACTGTACACTCTGTGCTTTGTCAACAGGACAAAATGGCCGCCAGCAGAATGCCGCCAATAATGGGTTTGAACCAGAGAGTGGATGCCGTAGGGGGAACCAGGCAATAGGTTATGAATGTACCTAACTGCTGGTTACAGCAGGTGCCTGTCTGGTCGCAATGTAATATGTAGCATGATCATTAGAATATTTTTAAATGGTGACAATTTAAACATTGTTGGTATACTGTATGTGTAAATGTGGTAAATGTAAATATGACAAGTCACTTTGGATAAAAGTGTCTGCTAAATGGCAAATATCATTAATAATAATTATTTATATGATGTATATGATGATCATTTTTCATTCAATTTTTTTATAAATATGTGTTTTTTGGGGGTTTGGACCGTGGTGATGAAGCTTACTTGTGTATCATTGTACATTTTGCCCAAGCAGGTGTCCACAGTCTGGTGATATATGGTACTGGTAAGGAACTCCTTTGAAAAGAATGGGGGAAATATTTGATTAAATAGGCTACAAACAGAATTTACACTAAAGTGAAAATCATGTCAGAAAAGTGTATTGGAGCTTAGATTAACCACTGGACCGAGATCCATGGTCCCTCCTGTATAAAGCTTCCTCTCTTATTTCTTGTGTTTTCTTGATTAAATATATTTTTTAGTTGTATTAGTTATACTATTTTGATATTGATTACTGCACTGTTGGATAGAGCTTGCAAGTTTAGCATTTCACTGTACTTGTGCAGTGTTTGAATGGACTTCATGCTCCTTTTTTGGAAGTTGCAATTTATGTAATGTAATAAAACTACTCTACTAATCCCAAAGTAGCTGTTCGCTGAATGAAAAGGTCTGAGCCAGTAGAAGATGTTTGGGGAATGTGAGGCGCAGCATGAAATGTTTACTATGGCTTCTCCACAATGAGACATTATAGGAATGTACACTCTAAAGTTTTAACTACAATGGATCCTGATGTGGAAGTACTAATGCATGATGTTCCTAGTAATGAGTAGTAGACTGGCCCTATAGGTTGAAATTAAATATGCATCTTCTATAATAATAAGAATAAGAATTTTAAGCCCTTTTCAAAACACCCAAAGTCACTTTACATACACAAGAAACTTAGCAGGATAAAAAGCAATACAATCACATATTGAAATAAGTATGCATATAAAAGTACACTAAACATGATGACAGACTAACCAGGGAGAACACTAAACATGATGACAGCCTAACCAGGGAGAACACTAAACATGATGACAGACTAACCAGGGAGAACACTAAACATGATGACAGACTAACCAGGGAGAACACTAAACATGATGACAGCCTAACCAGGGAGAACACTAAACATGATGACAGACTAACCAGGGAGGGGAGAACACTAAACATGATGACAGACTAACCAGGGAGAACACTAAACATGATGACAGCCTAACCAGGGAGAACACTAAACATGATGACAGACTAACCAGGGAGAACACTAAACATGATGACAGACTAACCAGGGAGAACACTAAACATGATGACAGACTAACCAGGGAGAACACTAAACATGATGACAGACTAACCAGGGAGAACACTAAACATGATGACAGACTAACCAGGGAGAACACTAAACATGATGACAGACTAACCAGGGAGAACACTAAACATGATGACAGACTAACCAGGGAGAACACTAAACATGATGACAGACTAACCAGGGAGAACACTAAACATGATGACAGACTAACCAGGGAGAACACTAAACATGATGACAGACTAACCAGGGAGAACACTAAACATGATGACAGACTAACCAGGGAGAACACTAAACATGATGACAGACTAACCAGGGAGAACACTAAACATGATGACAGACTAACCAGGGAGAACACTAAACATGATGACAGACTAACCAGGGAGAACACTAAACATGATGACAGACTAACCAGGGAGAACACTAAACATGATGACAGACTAACCAGGGAGAACACTAAACATGATGACAGCCTAACCAGGGAGAACACTAAACATGATGACAGACTAACCAGAGAGAACACTAAACATGATGACAGACTAACCAGGGAGAACACTAAACATGATGACAGACTAACCAGGGAGAACACTAAACATGATGACAGACTAACCAGGGAGAACACTAAACATGATGACAGACTAACCAGGGAGAACACTAAACATGATGGCAGACTAACCAGGGAGAACACTAAACATGATGACAGCCTAACCAGGGAGAACACTAAACATGATGACAGACTAACCAGGAGAACACTAAACATGATGGCAGACTAACCAGGGAGAACACTAAACATGATGACAGCCTAACAAGGGAGAACACTAAACATGATGACAGACTAACCAGGGAGAACACTAAACATGATGACAGACTAACCAGGGAGAACACTAAACATGATGACAGACTAACCAGGGAGAACACTAAACATGATGACAGACTAACCAGGGAGAACACTAAACATGATGACAGACTAACCAGGGAGAACACTAAACATGATGACAGACTAACCAGGGAGAACACTAAACATGATGACAGACTAACCAGGGAGAACACTAAACATGATGACAGACTAACCAGGGAGAACACTAAACATGATGACAGCCTAACCAGGGAGAACACTAAACATGATGACAGACTAACCAGGGAGAACACTAAACATGATGACAGACTAACCAGGGAGAACACTAAACATGATGACAGACTAACCAGGGAGAACACTAAACATGATGACAGCCTAACCAGGGAGAACACTAAACATGATGACAGACTAACCAGGGAGAACACTAAACATGATGACAGACTAACCAGGGAGAACACTAAACATGATGACAGCCTAACCAGGGAGAACACTAAACATGATGACAGACTAACCAGGGAGAAACACTAACATGATGACAGACTAACCAGGGAGAACACTAAACATGATGACAGACTAACCAGGGAGAACACTAACATGATGACAGACTAACCAGGGAAACACTAAACATGATGACAGACTAACCAGGGAGAACACTAAACATGATGACAGACTAACCAGGGAGAACACTAAACATGATGACAGACTAACCAGGGAGAACACTAAACATGATGACAGACTAACCAGGGAGAACACTAACATGATGACAGACTAACCAGGGAGAACACTAAACATGATGACAGACTAACCAGGGAGAACACTAAACATGATGACAGACTAACCAGGGGAGAACACTAAACATGATGACAGACTAACCAGGGAGAACACTAAACATGATGACAGACTAAACCAGGGAGAACACTAAACATGATGACAGACTAACCAGGGAGAACACTAAACATGATGACAGACTAACCAGGGAGAACACTAAACATGATGACAGACTAACCAGGGAGAACACTAAACATGATGACAGACTAACCAGAGAGAACACTAAACATGATGACAGACTAACCAGGGAGAACACTAAACATGATGACAGCCTAACCAGGGAGAACACTAAACATGATGACAGACTAACCAGGGAGAACACTAACATGATGACAGACTAACCAGGGAGAACACTAAACATGATGACAGACTAACCAGGGAGAACACTAAACATGATGACAGACTAACCAGGGAGAACACTAAACATGATGACAGACTAACCAGGGAGAACACTAAACATGATGACAGACTAACCAGGGAGAACACTAAACATGATGACAGACTAACCAGGGAGAACACTAAACATGATGACAGACTAACCAGGGAGAACACTAAACATGATGACAGACTAACCAGGGAGAACACTAAACATGATGACAGACTAACCAGGGAGAACACTAAACATGATGACAGACTAACCAGGGAGAACACTAAACATGATGACAGACTAACCAGGGAGAACACTAAACATGATGACAGACTAACCAGGGAGAACACTAAATAGTTAAACACATGACAATAGGAACGGATACAATTACAAAACCTGATCGCGTGAGGTTGAGTTCTGTGAATGTAATTCTGAATCTGGGATATCTGAAAGAAGAACACCAAACAGTCAATTGTGAAACTTTTGTTGTTTAAAATGATATTTCAAATAGCCTTCATTGTGGTAACTTATCTCCAGAAATTGCTAAATGTTTTCTCAGGAAGGTTGTAACTTTTGATGTTTCATTAAAGAGGATGATGTGGCATAGCATTTGCAGCATGTAAGACACCTGTAAGGTGTCCACACACACACACGCACGCACACACACACACGCACACACGCACGCACACACGCATACACGCACGCACGCACTGGAATGTTTTCTTCACTGCCTTCCACATGAGCCTCAGGTGTGTGTGTTGGGTTGCATGACTCAGATATGGATTAGAAAGAAGTCACACATACACTTTCCTCCCCTCTCGCTCTCCCCCACCCCTCTTTACGTCTCTCTCTCCCCCTCTCTCCACTCTCCCCCACCTATCTCTACGTCTCTCTCTCCCCCTCTCTCTCTCCCCCACCTCTCTCTACGTCTCTCTCTCCCCCTCTCTCCACTCTCCCCCACCCCTCTCTACGTCTCTCTCTCCCCCTCTCTCTCTCCCCCACCTCTCTCTAGGTCTCTCTCTCTCCCTCTCTCCACTCTCCCCCCACCCCTCTCTAGGTCTCTCTCTGGCATCCCAGTGAGGTTGGTTCAGGCAGATATTTAAAGATGTAATGTGATAGATCCGTCCTGTGACTCTGCAGCAGGGCATGGGGGACATAGCATTAGGCATTACAATACTCATTTAACAGGATCTCTATGATGGGAGCCTTGAGGAGAATATCCAATCTGCCTCTTGATTAAAAACAGTACTTTAGCAAAGCCCCAGAGGGAGTATACGACGGTGTTGCTTCTCATTGCGTTATACAATATACTGTATATTGAGGAAAGACAGAGATCATTCTACATATTGCTACACATTGACTGTGGAAGGGATGAGTTTCTCCATACAATGTACTTTGCAGCATGTTGAGTTTGACAAAGGTTTCAAATACAGTAAATAAAAAGCATTATTATTGTTCATACAATGTTATCTTGCCTGTAGATGCCCATTGGTACTGTAGTATCTTCATGGATCACTGTCATCAGAGGTAAAATGCACTTAATACCTCTGGGGCCCCTGATGGCAGAAGTCTTTTTAAACGTTCCACTAATTACACCCTATGACTACATCTCTCTACACAGTGAATCACCTCTGTCTGTCATGACAGGATCATGCCAATGTGACTGTAGCTTCCAGGAGGGTATAGAAGGGGAGAAGGGATGTTACTGTGTTGTGTCTATCACCACTGGGTAATGTCTACTGGTACAGTACGTGTCAAAACAAATGTTATTGGTCGCATAGACATGTTTAGCAGATATTAATGCGGTGTGTAGCGGCATGTACGTGTCTGTAGCTATAGAGTGAGTAGAAGGGGTGCTACTGTGCTATGTGAATGCTGTGACCTTGTGTGTCTGACTTCCCTTCCTTATCTACCAGAGTGATTAAAGACAGCAGGCTGGCATACTGGGCCAGCCCCACTCCTTCTCTTTCTCTCTCTCTCTCTCTCTCTCTCTCTCTCTCTCTCTCTCTCTCTCTCTCTCTCTCTCTCTCTCTCTCTCTCTCTCTCTCTCTCTCTCTCTCCCTCCCTCCCCTCCCTCCCTCCCTCTCTCTCTCTTATCTCTTCCCTCTCTCTCCCCCTCCCCACTTCCCCTCTCCCCCTCTGCATCCCTCTGTACACCATGTTCCATACTGCTGGAGGACTGAAATAGAGAGATGACTGTGACTTAGCTGCCAGGGCAAGCTGGTCAGACTGACTGACTTACCCAGAACTACTGAGTCAAGAATAAGGACACCAGTTCAAAACACTGTCAGCCAACACTTTAATGACATAACTTTACTAGGCATTATCCCAGAGTAAAGGAAATCCCATGTATAATGAGCTTGTAACAGGTATGTACAGCAAGTAGGTTGTTCCATAGAAATATAACCACTAAAATGGTCAAAGTTCCTCAAACCATGGCAATTTATGGGTGGGAGTTTTGGCTTTCCATGGTGACATCACCATGCGGTATATTTGTTAATAGACCAATATGAAAGAGAGTTCCAAACCTCTCTGCCTATAACAGCCAGTTATCAGTTTTCCCCTCCCCACTACGACCACTCCCAGACTATCCTAGCAAAATTCTTGCTTGAGAAATAGTTTTTAGCTAAAAAGCTATTTTTTGCACATTTTATGAAAATCTGTTACATTGTTACCCAGAAATGATTTGATATTGATATAAAGACAGCTGCATTGGGCCTTTAATTAGAACACTCAATATGGCCGGCAGTCCACTTATCACAGAACATTGCCTCAAATGGGAATGTCCATTCTACTAATTCTATTTCTAAGGTTGTTCCACGGGTAGTTACTCTGGTATATGGCCTGAAGAACTGCATTTCACCCAGAATGCTTGACCAATACTTCATTGTAAATGCTATGCTATGGTGTGGATGTTGGAACTGTGCCACTGTGTTCTCCAGTAGTCTAGACGCTGCTAGGCTACATAAACTTTCAAAGGGCAATGTTTCCCTGAAGGTGGGAACTGTCAACTGGCACATTGTTTGGGGAACTACTAAAGTGTGACATATTTGACTGGGAATACTTGAACACAGACTTACGTTTAAATGAGTGTCTTTGAGGTAAATAAATACGGGCAAGGTTGTAATTATTCAAGACAGAATAGTTTGCCAAAGCAGGGCAAGCCCAGTTCCAAGTACTAGAAGACACTCAGGACTGGAACAGCCCCCAGTCCCCCAGTTCAGGTATCCTCTTCTGGGGCCAGCTGACTAGGCTGTGGTGCCTGGGTCTGGAGAGACAAAGATAGAAACACACCAGATATCTCTCTTTGTCAGGCTGAGACGTGGTGACTGTGGTGGATGTTTAACGACCATGGCTGCTCCTTCCCTTTTTCTCTCTTCTCTCCGTGCTCTTGCATATCCATATGTGTGTGTGTGTGTGTGTGTGTGTGTGTGTGTGTGTGTGTGTGTGTGTGTGTGTGTGTGTGTGTGTGTGTGTGTGTGTGTGTGTGTGTGTGTGTGTGTGTGTTTGTGCCTCCGTGCATGCATGCTCATGTGTGTGTGTCATCATGTGAGTAATGAATCAGCCTTCCCAGTGACTGGAGCTAGATAGACAAGCCAGCCAGACAAGAGTGATGTGATGGTCACACAACCATCCCACAGTCACTGTGAATCTACAGGTTGAGGATTAGGGACATGACATGGCCAATGGCCCCAGAGAGACTAATGTCAGGCCAAGTCAGGACTGGAGTACTAAAATGGCCATGCAGGCCTATACTATTACAGTGTGATGGTAAAGGAAGGATTCAAGTCATTTCACATGGTGTGCAGTATGACAAGTGTAACGTTGATGCGTGCTTTAAACCATATAGCTGGTTAACAACAAACCTATTGGATGATTTTCGATTCTATGCTTCCTTAATTTTAACAACCTGAATGCATTTTAGGTACAGGGGGACATGGTATTATATCTACCTCAAGTTTTGAAAAGTATCTGGCATGTGTATATGAGCAGGTCTGTTTGAACACCCTGCCACTGTCACCTAGTACCCCCTGTATGTAACAGCCAGACAATGTGATGTGCCACCTATGCCAAGAGAGTTGGGTGACAGAGAGACAGAGAGAGTGAAAGAGACAGAGAGACAGAGAGAGTGAGAGAGACAGAGTAACACTAGCACCTGCTAGCACATTCATCTCACACCTGCTTTTCCTCCCTCCCTCCCTCCCTCCCTCCCTCCCTCCCTCCCTCCCTCCCTCCCTCCCTCCCTCCCTCCCTCCCTCCCTCCCTTCTCTAGAATAACATGCTGTGCTCAGTGTAAGCGTTTTAGCTGACTCACGAGCAACATGGCCTGCCAAATATCACCCCCTCACTCTCTCGCTATCCTCTGCTGCTCACATCACAGTCCTTATCCCCCTACATCAACATAAAACTAATCTTCCTCTCTCTCCACACACACTCCCGCCCCCCAACACATACACATCTTCCTGCCCTACACACAGCCCCTTCCTGCCTCTCTCTCTCGCTCTCTCTCCACTCCTCTGTGCATCTAGCTAGCTAGCGGTGACACCCAAAGCAGCTGTGCTAGCATTTGTCACCCTGGCGGCCACAAAACAGAGGAGTTTGACTTTAGCATAATGCGTGTGTGTGGCTGGCCTGCTGATACAGGCCTCTCATTATGTGAAGTGTAATCTGAGCTTTTAGGCCCAGGCACGGCCCTCTGAGGCCTGAATAGACCGCCGCTTGCCTCTCTGTCTTTCCTGAGCTTTCACTCTGCTTAGCTCGGCACTCTGATTATACTGGGGCTGGGCATAGAGCGATAGAAGGATGGATGGTTAGAGGGTAGAGGGGACGGAGGGGTCGGAGGGGAGAGGGGCATGCGGTGGAGGGTGATGGTACCAGGGTGGTGTGTGTGATGTGTGGGATAGTTATAATCCTAGAAGAATTGCTGAGAGGGGTGTGGGATGGTGTGGGGTGTTTGTGGGGGGCTGAGGTGGTTGAGGGGTGTTTTGTAGGGCTGGGTGGATGTGGGTGTTTGTTGGGTGCTGGGGTGGTTCAGTGATGGCTTGTATGACTGGGGAAGTGTTTTGTGTGTTCCGGGTGTGGGTTGTGGGGTGGTGGGGTCTGCTGGTTGGGGTTGTTTAAAGGGTGTGTGTGTGATATGGTTGCTTAGAGGGTGTGTGTGGAGTGGTGCAGTGAAGCACGGCATTAGGATGTAATAGAACCAGTTTCTGCTGAGGAGAAGAGTCAGCACAGGGTCTCCTCAAACACAACGACCAGAGAGAGATGATTAATATCCATCTAAACACACATGCACATGCACATGCACACGCACACACACACACACACACACACCCTCAGGTAGAAAAGTCTGTCCCTGTCACGTCCCCTGGAGGTAATTAGGACAATCATTTTTCTGTTCCAGGTCAGTATTCAGACTGTTTACCTTGGCAGTAATAATTATACAGTGTTCTGTTTCAGGTCAGTATTCATACTGTTTACCTTGGCAGTAATAATTATACAGTGTTCTGTTTCAGGTCAGTATTCACAATGTTTACCTTGGCAGTAATAATTATACAGTGTTCTGTTTCAGGTCAGTATTCACAATGTTTACCTTGGCAGTAATAATTATACAGTGTTCTGTTTCAGGTCAGTATTCATACTGTTTACCTTGGCAGTAATAATTATACAGTGTTCTGTTTCAGGTCAGTATTCATACTGTTTACCTTGGCAGTAATAATTATACAGTGTTCTGTTTCAGGTCAGTATTCAGAATGTTTACCTTGGCAGTAATAATTATACAGTGTTCTGTTTCAGGTCAGTATTCACAATGTTTACCTTGGCAGTAATAATTATACAGTGTTCTGTTTCAGGTCAGTATTCATACTGTTTACCTTGGCAGTAATAATTATACAGTGTTCTGTTTCAGGTCAGTATTCATACTGTTTACCTTGGCAGTAATAATTATACAGTGTTCTGTTCCAGGTCAGTATTCAGACTGTTTACCTTGGCAGTAATATTTATACAGTGTTCTGTTCCAGGTCAGTATTCAGACTGTTTACCTTGGCAGTAATAATTATACAGTGTTCTGTTTCAGGTCAGTATTCAGATTGTTTACCTTGGCAGTAATAATTATACAGTGTTCTGTTTCAGGTCAGTATTCATACTGTTTACCTTGGCAGTAATAATTATACAGTGTTCTGTTTCAGGTCAGTATTCATACTGTTTACCTTGGCAGTAATAATTATACAGTGTTCTGTTTCAGGTCAGTATTCAGATTGTTTACCATGGCAGTAATAATTATACAGTGTTCTGTTTCAGGTCAGTATTCATACTGTTTACCTTGGCAGTAATAATTATACAGTGTTCTGTTTCAGGTCAGTATTCAGATTGTTTACCTTGGCAGTAATAATTATACAGTGTTCTGTTTCAGGTCAGTATTCATACTGTTTACCTTGGCAGTAATAATTATACAGTGTTCTGTTTCAGGTCAGTATTCATACTGTTTACCTTGGCAGTAATAATTATACAGTGTTCTGTTCCAGGTCAGTATTCAGACTGTTTACCTTGGCAGTAATATTTATACAGTGTTCTGTTCCAGGTCAGTATTCAGACTGTTTACCTTGGCAGTAATAATTATACAGTGTTCTGTTTCAGGTCAGTATTCAGATTGTTTACCTTGGCAGTAATAATTATACAGTGTTCTGTTCCAGGTCAGTATTCATACTGTTTACCTTGGCAGTAATAATTATACAGTGTTCTGTTTCAGGTCAGTATTCATACTGTTTACCTTGGCAGTAATAATTATACAGTG
>NW_022261983.1:884725-887225 GCF_002021735.2 Oncorhynchus kisutch | reverse complement strand
TAAATCCACTCATTTGAAGGGGTGTCCACATACTTTTGTGTCCATACACACACACACGGCTACGATTATCCTGCTCAGACTAATCTGCTCAGGATATTGTCCTGGGATGCGTTCAGGAGCTCAAAGCGTAGCTGCTGAGATGGTTTGTTTATCCCCAGACTGGGAGCAGCACAGAGAACAGTGTTTATCTTTACAAACAGAGAGACAGCAGGGAGCCCAACCCTCCAGTTAGCCCCCTCTACTCCTAATAACTGATCCCAGGACAGTTCTAATATTGTTTAGGCCATACAGTAATCGACCTACAGCAACTTACAATAAATACAGTAATTGCATTCCCTACTCTACTGCTCTTTTGCACACCAATATCTCTACTTGCACATCACCTTCTGCCCATCTATCACTCCAGTGTTCATTTGCTAAATTGTTGTTTTGCACACGCTGTATGTAGACTTTCTTTTTCTATTGTGTTATTGACTGTACACTTCTTTATTCCATGTGTAACTCTGTGTTGTTGTTTGTGTCGCACTGCTTTGCTTTATCTTGGCCAGGTCGGAGTTGTAAATGAGAACTTGTCCTCAACTAGGTTACCTGGTTAAATACATTTTTTTTCTCCAAAAGTTGCAGAACATCATGCAATGTAGTTACTTTAACTCAGCCTGGTTAAACCGGACTGAACACTGATACGTGGTTTAACCAGGCTGAATTCAAATGGCATGGAAAAGCAGATCTATCTTTCTAGCCCTCCAAATAGCTGAGGTGAATGTGTAACATGCGTGAACTGTCCTTCTCTGACCACTGTGAGATGGAAGTCGCCAGGTAGGCTGACGTCACTAACTCAGTGAGCTAATACTCCCCCTAGTGGACATTCACAGAGCACCTCACAGCAACAATCCATCTCATTGGCCCCACTGGTGCCACGCCAACAAGACATGTGATGTCATCACGACCATCAGCAAACAGAGGCCTGTATTTCCAATAGAATGCTCTGCCCATGAGGTTTATGCCACTGGCTATGTCCCAAATGACACCCTATTCCCTATACAGTGCACTTATTTTGTTCAGAGAGCTATGGGCCCCAGTCAAAAGTAGTGCAGTATAAAGAGAATAGGGTGCCATTTGGGACGTAAACATTGTCAAGCCAGGAATATAACAAGAACCAGGGCCACATTCTAAGTGATCATAATAACAACTTAAATGACTACAGTGCTGAGTCCTCTGTATGTGACTCAGACTGGTGAGTCAATAATCATATTATTTGTTTATGCATTGATAGGATGAAATGACATAATCATGTTATAGCTTAGTCATGGGTTCTGCTCATGTTAGTCATGATCTCTTGAGGAATCCCTTACACGTCATAGGATTTAGTTTACATCCCAAATGGCACCCTATTCCCTAAATAGTGCACTACTTTTGACCAGAGCCATATAGGGAATATATAAGGAGTAGGGCTCAGTTTGGAACTTAAATAGATTCCCAACAACGCTACAGTCTAGAGTTTATCATTGGGGAAGTAGCGGTTGGCTTTTAGATATCAGAGATGTCAGAGACAATAATGTAGCCATTCTATCAGGAATCAAGGTAAGACCCAGATGCAGACTGTCGAAGTAACAATGTTTATTACAGCAACAGGGGCAGTCAACGACAGGTCAAGGCAGGCAGGGGTTGGTAATACAGAGTAGGGGGCAAAGGTACAGGACGGCAGGCAGGCTCTGGGTCAGGCAAAGATCGGTAATCTAGAGGTGGGGCAAAGGTACAGGACGGCAGGCAGGCTCAGGGTCAGGAAGGGCAGAGTAGTCGGGCAGGCAGGCTCAGAGACAAGGAGTGACTGGGAAAAGGCCAGAGCTGAGAAAAACGCTGGTTGACCCGACAAACATGACGAACTGGCAATGGACAAACAGAGAACACAAGTATAAATACACAGGGGATAATGAGGGAGATGGGCGACACCTGGAGGGGGGGTGGAGACAATCACAAGGACAGGTGGAACAGATCAGGGTATGACACATTCTCTCTACACTGATCTCTCATGCTGATGTCTTCAAGCTGGGAAAAACAGGATGAACCACACTTTACTGTAGCAAGGTTTCCATGTGAATATATTACAATCGGCTTAAAAACACATTTTCCCACCAGAGATGTGTTTCCATCTAATTGCCATGTTGTGAATAAAAGTCTGTGCGTGATGATTTAGTTCACATAAAACTACATTTTGTGGTTACATTTCCATGTGCCAAATAAAAAGCACAAGTGAAATGGGTTTCCATCGCATATTCAACGCCACTGGTTGATTGACCTTTCATAGCGAACCACCTCGGGTCGTGACACGTTCGCTCTAGCCAACGGTAGCAGAAACAGTGTGAGTCGGCTACATATCAGATTATTTGTATTTGTCAAACAGCAGCCAAGCATCGATCATCATGTCACCAGAATCAGACCCTCAACATTTATAGGAGCATTAAGCTTCACCCCCTGTGAAGCTTCTTTATTTCATCCGTAG